>NC_061113.1:198413414-198427716 GCF_002878395.1 Capsicum annuum
TTTACACTTAGACAGTATGATTTATAGATAGAACATTGGTGTATCTTTTAGAACTAAATGTTATGACTCACTAGATTTATAAAGTATGATTTGTTATTCATGATTGCAGATTTCAGTATTTCACATATTTTGTCTTGTGTAAGACATTTACATTTAGCATGCATTGTCTTACAAATTATGATAATGAGATAATGTTTTACTTATTTATTCACCCTTATATAATCAGTACATCCTCAAAATATTAATCCACATATACGTCTATGTGCTACATTATCTCATAATGTAAGTTCAGGTGCTCAATATCAGCAGTATAAGTAGTTTGAGCATCTCCATCTATATTCAATAGTTGGTGAGTTCTTATAGTTTAGGGACTTATTTATTTAGATTTTGTAGCTTATTAGTCTATATGATTTAGTATTTAATTTTAGACAGTTTGAGTTAGCTGGGGGTCTATCCCAGAGACTCTCTAGTTATTAGTAGTAGAGGCTTATCAGACTGCTGATTTGAGTCAGACTTATAGTATTTGGTTTCCAGAGATTATATTCAGATTATTCTTAGCTATTTCAGACAGTTTCTGCATTCAGTATGACTTTTATGTCTATATTTTCACCATTATGATATTTTGACTTAGTATAAGGCAGACAGGGTTAGCTTAAGGCTACTCGTAGTCTTGAGCACTGTGTGACATCTCGAGACCAATTTTCATAGTGCTTCAAACTTATTATTAAAGCCTAAGGTTTATTAGGGTCCTAGGGAGTCAGACAAGCCGCGTTACGTAGAGTCTTGATCTTAGGTGTGAAGCGTACCATATTTATGAGCAAGAGGCTAGGGATTTTCTTAAGAAATCATCTCTTTTTATATGATCTATCATGCTTATAGTATCTCTATATGTTTTTAACTCATATTTTTATGTGATAGTTGAATATGCCTCCTCGTTGAGCTAATGCCTGCAGAAATAATAACCAGTTACCCCAGCCCACCGATCCTCTGAATGAGAATGTATCCCATGCTGAGTTTAGGGCTACCTTTCAGGCATTAGCCCAGGCAGTGACTGCTAATGTTCAGGGAAACATTAAACTGCAGTCCCACTTTAGCAGAATAGTAATTTAGCAGCAACCAAAATCAAAGATTTCATGAGAATCAATCCGCCAAAGTTTTTTAGGTTGAAACTAGGTGAGGACCCTCAGCTTTATTTAGATAAGGTAAACAAGATCACCTAGAATATGTATATTTCTGAAGAGGAGAGTGAAGAGTTAGCATCCTATAGGTTGAAGGATGTAGCATATGATTGGGTAGTTATGTGAAAGAAAGGTAGAGGTGAAAATGCAGCTCCTATACATTGGCTGGTGTTTCAGGATGCTTTTCTAGATAGGTTTTTTACATGTGAAATAAGAGAAGCTAAGATAAAGGAGTTTGTGAACCTGAGGTAGCGCACTATAACAGTGAAAGAGTACTGCCTTAAGTTCAAACAGTTGTCTAAGTATGCCGCCGATATGATGGTTAATCCTAGAGAAAGTATGGGTAAGTTTGTTATTGGAGTGTCTAGCTTGGTAGTCAAAGAGTGTAGGACTGTCATGCTTATTGGAGACATGGATCTTACTAGATTGATGATTCACGCTCAACAGATTAAGTTAGAGAAGTTAAAAGGAAGAGAGAGGAAATAAGAAAGCTAGAATAGGGAAGTTTGAGTATGACCAGACTAGATCTCATGGGGGAAATTAGTCAGAGTTTCAGAATCTTTCATCGATGCGAACTCCATCTTCAGCTAGTGCTCCTACTCCTAGATCTAGATGGGAGTACTGGCTTAACTCCTCTATGTCCAGATCTCAAAATAGTGTGAGTGTAAGACCAAGTTATTCTCTATGTACTAAGTATGGCAACAATCATCTGAGAGAGTGCCTGGCTGGACATAACGGTTGTTATGTCTATAGTATGTTAGGTCATAAAGAGTGTCAGCATGCTAAGTAGGGAAATAGAGATGTTCAGCCTCAGTCTCAGGCTACTAGTGTACCAGCTCCTCTAGGTCGCCCATTTCCTCCTCAGGGTGCATCATTCAGTACTGGTGGTAGTCACCACCAGAATTAATTTTATGCTTTACCATATTATCAGGAGCAGGAGGATTCACCAGATGTTGTTACTAGTATGTTTTGTGTCTTTCATCTTGAAGTCTATGTGTTGTTTGACCCTGGGTTGACTTTTTCTTATGTCACCCCATTATTTGTAGTTAATTTTAAAATAAGTCCTAAAAAGATCCCAGAGCCCTTCTTGGTTTCTACTCTAGTAGGTGAGTCAATTGTTGCCAAACAGATCTATAGAAAGTGTCATATCACTGTCCTTCATAAAATCATGTTAGCAGATCTAATAGAGTTAAATATGGTTGACTTTGATCTTATTCTTGGTGTGGATTGGCTCCATTCCTATTATGCATCCATAGATTGTCGCACCCGAGTGGTGAAGTTTTAGTTTCCAGATAAGCCAGTCTTTGAATGGAAAGGTAATTCTATATCTCCCAAGAGTCATTTCTTATCTTATCTTAAAGACAGAAAGTTGAATTCTAAAGTGTGCATCTACAACCTAGTTTGGGTCAAAGACACTAAGTCTGAGACTCCAATAGTTCAGTTAGTAAGTGTAGTCAATGAGCTTCCTGATGTTTTTCTCGAAGATGTGTTAAGGGTACCTCTCGATAGGGAATTAGAATTCAAGATTGACCTTCTCCTAGATACTCAGCCTATTTTTATTCCTTCTTACCGTATGGTTTATACTAAGCTTAAAGAGTTAAAAGAGTACCCTAAATATCTCTCCATAGGGCGCTCCCATCCTATTCGTGCGAAAGAGAGATGGTTCTTTGCGTTTGTGCATAAACTATTGCCAGCTAAATAAAGTTATAGTCAAAAACAAATATCTTCTTCCTAGAATTAATGACTTATTTGATCAACTCCAAGATGCAAGTTATTTTTTAAAGATAGACCTTAGATCCGGCTATCATCAGGGAATGTGATATTCCAAAGATAGCTTTTTGAACTCGTTATGGTCATTTTGACTTTCTAGTCATGTCCTTCAGGCTAACCAATACCCCAAAAACCTCCATGGACTTTATGAACAGAGTGTTCAAATAGTATCTAGACGTATTTGTCATAGTCTTTCTCGATGATATTCTTGTTTACTCTTGTAGTGATGATGATATTGCAGGCCATCTTAGAATTGTGTTGCAAACTATTAGAGATCACCAGTTGTTCTCCAAATTAAACAAATATGAATTTTGGCTAAGGTCAGTAGATTTTCTTGGTCATATTATTTCAAGTAAGGGTATTAGAGTTGATCTCCAAAAGACGGAAGCCATAAGAAATTGTTCTAGACCTATTTCTCCGTCAGAAATTAGGAGTTTCTTGGGTTTAGCTAGCTATTACAAAATTTTTGTTGAGGGTTTATCATCTATTGCGTCTCCAATGTCTAGATTGACCAAAAAGAAAGTTATGTTTCACTGGTTCTATTCCTGCGAGAAGAGTTTTCAAGAGTTGAAAACTCGACTCACTTTATCTCTAGTTTTAGCATTACCTAATGGTACAGATGGTTTTGTGGTGTATTATGATTTCTCTAGAGTTGGTTTAGGTTGTGTTTCAATGTAGAGAGGTAAGTTCAAAGCCTATGCCTCTAGACAACTTAAGCCTCATAAAAAAAACTACCTGGCCTATGATCTTGAATTAGCTGTTATTGTGTTTTCTTTGAAAATCTGGAGGCACTATCTTTATGGGTGCATGTTGATGTGTTCATGGACCACAAAATCTTGCAGTATGTGTTTACTCCAAGAGAGTTGAATCTTTGGCAGAAAAGGTGGTTAGAATTGTTGAAGGAATATGATATGAGTGTGTTGTATCATTCAAGAAAGGCCAATGTAGTGGTAGATGCCCTTAGTAGATTGTCTATAGGCAGTGTTTCTCATGTGGAGAATGATAAGAAGGAGTTAGAATGTTAACTTCATAGGTTATCTAGGTTAGGTGTGAGATTGGTTGATTCAGCTGAAGGGAATGTTTGGGTTCAAAGTAGTTCCGAATCTTCTTTGGTTTCGAAAGTGAAAGAGAAGTAAGTAAGGATTCTAGTTTGGTCAAACTAAAAGAGTCAGTTAGAGACCAAAAGGTAGAGGTTTTCTACAAAGGGGAATATGGTGTGTTGAGGTACCAGAGTAGATTGTGTGTGCTATATGTTGATGATTTGAGGCAGCAGATTATGGTGGAAGTGCATGGTGCGCGTTATTCCATTAATCCAGGTACTACAAAGATGTACCATGACTTATAGGAAATCTATTGATGGAGTGGTATAAAGAAAGATATTACAGAGTTTGTAGCCAAGTGTCCAAATTGTCAACAGGTTAAGGTGGAGCACTAAAGACCTGGTGGTATATTGCAAGAGTTTGATATCCCCACTTGGAAATGAGAAGAGGTAAATATGGATTGTGTGACTAGTTTACCCCATTCGCGTCGTTAGCATGATTCAATTTAGGTTATTGCAGACAGATTGACTAAGTCAGAGCATTTCTTGCCAGTTCACACGTCCTACACAACTCAAGACTATGCTAAGTTGTATATCAAAGAGCTAGTAAGATTGCATGGAGTTCCGTTGTGCATCATCTCAGATAGGGGTACTCAATTTACCTCTCCATTTTGGAAAGCCTTTCAAAAGGGTCTTGGTACCCAAGTTCATCTTAGTTCAGCTTTTCATAAACAAAAACATGTCCAGGCAAAGAGGGTCATTCAGACTCTAGAGGACATTTTTAGGGCATGCGTTCTTGGTTTCAAAGGTAGTTGGGATGAGCATTTATCGTTTATTTAGTTCGCTTATAATAATAGTTATCATGCTAGTATTCAGATGGCTCCGTTTGAAGATCTTTATGGGCGGAAATATAGATCGCCAATTGGCTGGTTCAAAATTGGTAAGGCCACTTTGATTAGGCCAGACATGGTGTTTGAGGCCATGGAGAAAGTTCAGTTGATTCGAGAGATATTGAAAATAGCCCAGAGTCATCAGAAATCTTATGTAAATGTAAGAAGAAGAGCTCTTGAGTTCGAGATTAATGATCTTGTGTATTTGAAAGTTTCACCCATGAAAGGGGTGAAGAGATTTGACAAAAAGGGGAAGCTTAGTCCCCGGTATGTAGTAACCTTCCGAATTTTGAGTCGTGTTAGGAAGATAACGTATGAGATTGATCTACCCGCAGATTTATCTTTAGTTCATCCAATATTCCATGTGCCCTTGTTGAAAAAGTGCATGATGATTCAGCCGTTATAGTTCCTCTAGAAAGTACATATATTTAGAATAGCCTCTCATATGAAGAAGTTCCAATAGAGATTCTGGATAATCAGATTCGTAGACTAAGGAACAAAGAAGCTCCCTTGGTCAAAGTTCTGTGGAAAAATTAGTCCGTTGAGGGTGCTATTTGGGAAGCGGAAGTAGATATGCGTACCAAGTATCCTTATCTCTTCTCCATGAACTCAGATTCAGCTGAACGTAATAGTCCTCCTTTATTCAGTTCTTTTCGAGTCTCAGATTCCGCTATATAGATATTTTCATGTCAACTCATGCACTCGCATATCAGTTCAATAGCATATTACGTTTGAGATTCAGTCATATAGCTTAACTTTACTCCTAGAATGTTAAGGGCTAACTTCAAATATAAATAACCTTTGTTATGTATAGAATTTTTCAGATTTAGACCCTCCATTATATAGAAAATTGAATAATCTTTCCATCAATACCAATTTCACTCAAATCCAATACTCGGTTTATAAGTTATGGCATTTTTAGTAAAGCAATACGCCATCTGGTAAAACACCGCGTCGCAGTGAAGGATAAATTCCCAATCATAAATTCCAGTGGCCCTCCGCAATAGCTCCACATCACGGAGAAGCCTTATTTCTCATTTTTCCATTACCAATGGATCACCGCGATGGTGGCGTGTTGCGGTGATGGCCCAAATGCCAAATCATTAGAGCATCACGATAGCTCTGTGTCACGGAGAAATTCCAGGTCACGGTTGTCTAATTCCAGTAAGCCACCACGATAGTGGCACGTTGCGGTGGCATGCCAGTTCAAAAAAATTTTATTGTTCCTAGCTCTGACTAAAACTTTTAAAGGGCACTTTGGTCAATTCCCAAGGCCCCAATTCATCTAAAGCAAGGAATTAAAGTCTATTCTAAACACTTTATGCTTATTTTCATCCATTCTCTCTAAAAGAAAAACCCTAGAGCTCAAAGCTTCCTCTCCAAGAAATCAAAATCCTCTACTGTTTCCCCAAGAAAGCTCCAAATTGAGGTTTCCTAGGACAAGATAATCAAGAACTCATCTTCAAGAACTCAAATAGGAATCAATAAATCAAGTTTCTTTATCTAATCATCAATTAAGATATGTGGAGTCTATGAACAAGGATCTTTTTCCATCCTTGTGCCCAAAACCAACTATTAATTACAAGTTCATATGATTTTGAATGAATATTCATGAGATTTGAATTAGGGTTCAAACCCATTATTGCTATTTGCAAGATTATGAGATTTCAAGTGTTTTAGAAGATAAATTGTATGTCTATTTTTATATTTTCATGCCTATTGCTGTAATTTCAAGATTTTGAGATGAATTATCATTGTTTTCATTATCAAGCATGACTGTTATGATGTTTTAACATGTATTTGATGCATGATTTATGATGTTGGGCGTATTTATATGTCTAAGCACCATAATTTACCCATGTTTTAGCTAAGTTTTGAGGATAAAATACATAATTCTTGCACTTTTAGTCTATTTTCAATTAAGTGAGCTGACCTATGTGATTAGCATGCTTTTCAGGTACTAATGAGGAAGATTTCAGCACTTTGGGGACCTTTGGACAGCAAAGGAAAACTTCACATAAAAGGGAAGGCAGCTTTTGGACTGAATGTGATGCATGGGAACTTTTTCCCGGGCAAACTCAGTATTTTTAAATAGTTAAGGATGCAGTAGCAATTTATTAGAGAAGGATGTTATTAAAAGCATTATTGCTGAATTTTTAGGCATTATTCATTATTCAGATTCTGGATTATTTTTAAACCAGAGAAAACGGCTTAGTTGAGCAACGGAGAGAGGGAAACACGTTTCTCTATTAATTTCGCTAGTCATCTTCATCACCAAGATCATTCTAAGTTTTGGTATGATGAATATTTCTATGTTGATCTCCATTTTATTCATGAGTAGCTAAGTTATTTGTTAGGATTATGGAAACCTTGTAGTATACTCTCTATTGCTATGGGTTTGTGAATTTATGATGTGTAATCCACTTATATCATTACTCTCTTCATTTTAATTGAATTCTCGTGGTTTCAAACATAGGGAATGCGCCATTATAGCAATAACTTGTTCAATAGAAAAGTTACTGTTTGGAAAAGAGAGTGTGACAAGAAAATAGGGTTTCCAACCTCTATTTACACGTTAATGCCCTAGCAGGATTAACTTCTTGGAGAGTTCGTACGATTGGTTGTACACTTTTGATTCGAGACAACTAAGGTGAATAAATCCTTGATGGTTGAAAAACACTTGGATTTAGAACTAGAATACGTCTCTCTATAAGTGTATGCAAGTATAAAATCCGTATTACTCATAGTTCATAGAGAAGTAGAAGCTACAAGGTAGACATAACCCTAACTTGTCCTTCTCTGTGATCAAATATAATTACACATATCATCTCATAGTTACACTGATAATATTATTATGCACTTAAACCAAACCCCCTTATCTTGGAATCTTCGACCAACAGTCTAATAATAATCGCAATACTTAGTAATCATAGTATTTCCTGTGGGATTCGACACCCAACCCAGTTGGGTTCTATATTTGACAGCGACCGCTTACACTTTCTAACGAGAGTTGTAATTTGGGCATATCAAATTTTGGCGCCATTTCCAGGGAATACGGTTGTCAACTAAGTTTGTGATAGTTAATAGACCCTTTGGTCAAAGATTCTCAAATTTTACTTTTTATTTGTTGTTTTTGTTTTGTTCAGGTTTAGTGGAGTGCATGCCAAATACACGAAGTTCTGGTCAGCCATTATTACCTATAAATCCTGAAGAACATCTTATTGGCAGAATGGATACATAACGAGACCTTGAAAGGATAGCTACTCAACAGGAGCAGGCTAGATTAGCTGCATTAGTAGCTGCGCAGGTAAATCAACAGAATGCTGATAACCCAGGTCGGGTACCAAATCTTGATAATGAGGACCTGGGTGATGATGAGTTATTAAATCCAAGGCGTGTAGATGATGTGGTTGCACCAGTGAATAAGAATGTCAACAGAGATCGTCAAGCTAGAATGAGACCAGAATGTCGAGCTGTGCAAGTCACTTTTGATGATGATGATGATGACTTGGATGGGGCTGAGCCACGGGGGCTATTATTCCTCCGCCCTTGGCACCCGGAGCCAAGTTCAATATCACTAGCACCATGATCCAGCTATTGCAACTCAAAGGATTATTTGGTGGACTTGCAGGCGACGATTCGAATATGCATCTGATTAATTTTATCTCAATATACAAATTATTTGACAATCCAGGGGTTGGACAGAATGCAATCTGGCTGTGCTTATTTCCATTGTCTCTATCTGGAGAGGCAACTCTATGGTTAAATGGGCTAACTCCTGACTCTATTACCAATTGGAGACAACTGAAAGAAGCTTTCCTAGAAAGATTCTTTCCACCATCCAAGAGAGCACAATTAAGAGATGAGATAGGCAATTTCAGATAGCTTCCAACTGAAGCTCTCCACAAGACATTGGAGAGGTTCAAGAAGAAGCTTATGCGGTGCCCAAATCATTAGATGACCAATGTCCACTTGATAGAAATATTATATAGGGCTTTGAACTCGGTGACTAAGCCAGTGGTAGATAGTGTTGCGGGTGGGTCATTCATGGATCTTACTTTTATTGAGGCATGTGATATGCTTGATCGTATGACAAAGCAAAGTAGAGCTTGGCATACCAGGGATTTTGAGGTAGCAAGCTCTACTGTATCTATTGGCATGACTGCAGAACAGAGGCGAAGAGAAGAGAAACGTGACAAGGATATGGCTCATATGAAAACGCAGATGGACCTTCTTAGCAAGCATTTATTATCAGGGAAGACAGAAAAGGTCAAGGCTGTTGTATCACAGGGAAGAGATGACTCCTATTCTAAGGAGGAAGCAAATTACTTGAATAATCAGGGGGTTTTCAAGGCAATGTCCAAGGAAACCAAGGTCGGAACTATTATGAAAAATCTGGATACAAAGACTGAGACCAAGGGAATTGGAAGAATAAAAATGACAAGAGCGGTTTGTATGTCCCTCCTGGAAATCGTGAAGCAGCTGCACCTAGCTCTAGGAAGATATCCATGGAGTACATGATGACTAAGCTGTTGAAAGGAGTGGAGGCAACCAACACGGGAGTAACTGAGGTAAAAAATAATTTGTCCTCAATAAATCAGTTGGTTGACTCGTATTCCACTTCAATAAAACAGCTGGAACAACAAATGAGTCAACTATCAGCGGCATTCAATCAAAGAAAAGTTGGCACTTTACCGAGTGACACCGTCCAAAATCCAAGAAAAGATGGATCATGTTTGGCTATTACAACCAGGAGTGGTAAGGTATTGGAAAATCCATCCAAGGGAAAGCCTATGGTTGATAGTACAGAAGAGAATGTTATTAAAACAGATTGTGATGATTCTGTAGAATTTGAAGATTAGAATGAGAACGTTCATGATACTACACCTAGATGCCAGCAGTCTGAAGATTGATAATAGAAAGCACAATAAAAAGGAAGTAGTGGAGAAAACTCTTCTAAATCCACCACCACCTTTTCCTCAGAGACTGAAGAAAAAGGCTGATGACACCAGGTTCAGTAAATTCATGACCATGCTGAAGCAGCTGACTATTAATGTGCCTTTGGTGGAGGCACTGGAGCAAATGCCAGGGTATGCCAAATTCATGAAGAACCTTTTGACAAAGAAAAGGGCAGCGAGCTATGAACTGGCAGATAATTTTCATCATTGCAGTGCAATTGCCATGAGGTCTTTGGTACAGAAGAAGGCAGATCCGGGTGCTTTCACTATTTCTTGCATGGTTGGATCTTTAGATTTTGCCAAGGCTTTATGTGATTTGGGGGCTAGCATTAATTTGATGCCACTAGCCATCTATAGATAGTTGGGGTTGGGCGATCCTACACCAACCAACATGTGGCTTGTAATGGCAGATAGGTCGGTAAAACGACCTGTTGGTATCTTGTATGATGTATTAGTGAAGGTTTCTACCTTTATTTTTCCTACAGACTTTGTTATTTTGGATTGCGAGGTAGATTTTGAGGTGCCCATAACCTTGGGTCGACCTTTTCTCACAACAGGAAGTGTGCTTATTGATTTACGAGCAAATGAGCTTTTATTTTGGATGAATGACGAAGTAGTACGTTTTGATGTATACAAATTAATGAAGCAGCCCAAAGATATGAATGTGTTCTCTATAGTTGATGTTTTTTATGAGGATGAGAAGGAATTATCTTTGGAGAAGCATCTTACTGTTGAGCCATTGGCTGCTGTGCTTTTGAACTTTGAGCGTGAGAATGTTGAAGAGTACGAAGAAACTATCTGTGCTCTGACAGGAATGGGGTCGTATTCATATGCCCCTAAGAAGCTGGACCTTAACCTTAAGAATCGACCTTCACCACCGGCGAAGCCATCCATTGAAGAGCCACTGGTGCTAAAATTGAAAGAGCTACCCAGTCATCTAAGGTATGCGTTCTTGGGTAGTGGAAATACACTGCCGATTATTGTTGCTGTTGATTTAAGTGAACAACAAGTAAAGGCTCTCATCTCTGTTCTGAAGAGGTACAAGAGAGCTATTGGTTGGACTATTGCTGATATAATTGGTATCCCTCCTGGCATGTGTATGCACAAGATTCAGCTAGAGGAAGATTGCGTACCCACTATTGAGCATCAGCATAGTATGAATCCACCTATGCAAGAGGTGGTGAAGAAAAAAATCATAAAGTGGTTAGATGCAGGGGTGGTGTATCCAATCTCAGACAGTAAATAGGTGAGTCCTGTACAATGTGTGCCCAGGAAAGGGGGCATGACAGTAGTAGCAAACGAGAAGAATGAGCTAATCCCACTCAGTCCTGTCGCAGGGTGAAGGGTGTGCATGGATTATCGGAAGCTAAATTCGTGGACGTTAAAGGATCACTTCCCAATGCCATTCATGGATCAAATGCTTGATCGATTGGCAGGGAAGGGATGGTTCTGTTTCTTAGATGGTTATTCCGGATATAATCAGATTTGCATTGCTCCTGAAGATCAGGAGAAGACCACTTTTACATACCCATATGGTACTTTGCATTCAAACGAATGCCATTTGGGCTATGTAATGCACCTGCCACTTTTCAGCGGTATATGATATCCATTTTCTCTGATATGGTTGAAGACACTTTGGAGGTGTTTATGGATGACTTTTCGGTTGTAGGTGGTTCATTTGAGTCATGCTTGGCAAATCTGAGTATGGCTTTGCAGCGATGTGTGGAATTCAATCTGGTACTAAATTGGGAGAAGTGCCATTTTATGGTCAAAAAAGGCATTGTTCTCGGGCATAAAGTCTCTGAAAAGGGAATTGAAGTTGATCGAGCCAAGATTGAAGTTATCAAGAAACTACCACCTCCAATTTCTGTGAAGGGGTTCGTAGTTTTCTCGGTTATGCTGGTTTTTATCGGAGGTTTATTAAAGACTTCTCCAAGATTGCAAACCCATTATGCAAACTTTTGGAGAAGGAAGCAAAGTTCCATTTTGGTGAAGATTGCTTAAAGGCATTTGAATGCCTCAAAGGAAAGCTAGTTAAAGCCCCTATAATTGTAGCACCCGATTGGTCTCTACCTTTTGAAATTATGTGTGATGCAAGTGGTGTAGCCTTGGGTGCTGTACTTGGTCAGAAAAGAGAAAAGCTATTTCATCCAATCTACTACGCTAGCAAGGCATTGAATGGAGCACAGAAGAACTATACCGTCACTAAATAAGAGCTTCTTACGGTTGTTTATGCTTTCGAAAAGTTCCGTGCTTACTTGTTGGGAACCAAGGTAGTGGTTCATACAGATCATGCGGCTCTAAGATATCTAATGGCAAAGAAGGATGCTAAGCCAAGGCTAATTAGGTGGGTGTTACTGCTTCAAGAATTCGATTTTAAGGTAAAGGATAGAAAAGGTTGTGAAAACCAAGTAGCTGATCATCTATCTAGACTTGAGAGTGAACACACAGTGCAGACCGACCTTGATATTGATGATGCATTCCCCGATGAAGAAATTCTAGAAACTATGGTGTAAAACTTACCGTGGTATGCAGATTTTGCTAACTACGTGGTGAGCGAAGTGATTCCTGAGCATCTCTCCTTTCATCAAAAGAAAAAGTTTATGCATGATGTGAAACATTACTTCTGGGATGAACCTTATCTTTTTCAACGATGTGCTGATGGTATTATTAGGCGGTGCATCCCAGATGTAGAGGTGCCTAGCATACTGGAAGCAAGCCATGCTTCCCAAGTTAGAGGTCACCATGTAGGTGAACGGACGGCCAAGAAAGTACTGCAAGTGGCTACTATTGGCCTTCATTATTCAAGGATGCCTACGATTTTGTAAAAAGATATGATCAGTGTCAGCGGCAAGGTTCTATCTCAAAGCACCATGAGATACCCATGTCTAAAATGCTTGAAGTAGAGTTATTCGATGTTTGGGGTATTGATTTCATGGGCCCATTTGTGAGCTCATTTGGGATGAAATATATCTTAGTTGCTATGGACTATGTATCCAAATAGGTCAAAGTAGTCGCGCTAGCTGATAATGAAGGTAAGAGTGTTGTGGCATTCCTAAAGAGAAATATCTTCTCTCGTTTTGGGGTACCTCGTACCATCTTAAGCGATGGAGGATCACATTTCTGCAATAAGCTGTTCAAAGCCGTATTGACAAAGTATGGGGTTAAGAAACATAAGGTAGCTACACCGTACCACCCATAAACTAGTGGGCAGGTGGAGGTTTCAAATTGGGAAATCAAGTTGATCCTTGCTAAAAATGTGAATGCCAGCAGGAAAGATTGGTCCAGGAAGCTGGATGATGCCTTATGGGCAAATAGGACCGCGTTTAAGACACCAATTGGCATGTCACCATACCAACTAGTTTATGGAAAGGCTTATCACTTGCCAATTGAGCTAGAACATAAAGCAATGTAGGCACTAAAGCAGCTTAACCTGAACTGGGATGATGCTATAAATATGAGATTGGGACAGCTGAACGAGATGGATGAATTCTACCTAAATGCATATGAAAGAGCAGATATTTACAAGGAAAGGATGAAAAAGTACCATGATCGGAGGATTATCCAATGAAACTTTTAGAAAGGCGATTTGGTACTCCTTTTCAACTCCAGACTGAAGCTGTTTCCAGGTAAGTTGAAGTCTAAATGGTCTGGTCCATTCAGAATCAGCTAAGTTTACTCATCTGGAGTAGTGGAGTTAGAAAACAATGATGGTAGTGTCTTTAAGGTGAATGGCCAAAGAGTGAAGCTATATATCGGTCCAACCGACTCGATCAAATGTATAGCCACCATATATCTTGATGAAGTCTGAGTAATCGAGATAACTATGTTGTGCCACGACAATAAATCAAGCGCTACATGGGAGGCAACCCATCATTTTAATCATTTTTGTTTTACTAGGAGTTTGTTTTTGATAAATAAAAATTCAAAAAGAAGAGTAGAGCCACGACCAAAACTAAGGCGCTTGGTGGGAGGTAACCCATCCTTCTAATCATTTTTGTTGTTTTTGATTAAGTGTAGGTGCATGAAGTACAAAGGAGGAGATTAGTCCCAATTTTGATTTGGAAGTGAGTCATGTCAATGGTGGTAAGTCTAGGAATGATGGAACAATACAGGTAAGTGGGAGTGGTCAAATGTGTAAGGTTCAAGTATGATTTGCATGAGAGTCATGCCTCAAATTGTGTAGATTCAACCAAGAGTGTGCCGTTTTTTCAATTGCCTATGCCAACATAGGCGATAGGTTAGGCGCCGCCTATGCCAACATAGGTAATAGGTTAGGCACCTCCTATACCATTGCCTATGCTCACTGCCTCACATAGGCGATAGGCTAGGCGCCGCCTATGCCAACATAGGCAATAGGTTAGGCGCCGCCTATGCCATTGCCTATGCTCACTGCCTCACATAGGCGATAGGCTAGGCGCCGCCTATGCCAACATAGGCAATAGGTTAGGCGCCGCCTATGCCAAC
>NC_061113.1:198430716-198442357 GCF_002878395.1 Capsicum annuum
AGAAAACGGCTTAGTTGAGCAACGGAGAGAGGGAAACACGTTTCTCTCTTAATTTCGCTAGTCATCTTCATCACCAAGATCGTTCTAAGTTTTGGTATGATGAATATTTCTATGTTGATCTCCGTTTTATTCATGAGTAGCTAAGTTATTTGTTAGTATTATGGAAACCTTGTAGTATACTCTCTATTGCTATGGGTTTGTGAATTTATGATGTGTAATCCACTTATATCATTACTCTCTTCATTTTAATTGAATTCTCGTGGTTTCAAACATAGGGAATGCGCCATTATAGCAATAACTTGTTCGATAGAAAAGTTACTATTTGGAAAAGAGAGTGTGACAAGAAAATAGGGTTTCCAACCTCTATTTACACGTTAATGCCCTAGCAGGATTAACTTCTTGGAGAGTTCGTACAATTGGTTGTACACTTTTGATTCGACAGAACTAAGGTGAATAAATCCTTGATGGTTCAAAAACACTTGGATTTAGAACTAGAATACGTCTCTCTATAAGTGCATGCATGTATAAAATCTGTATTACTCATAGTTAATAGAGAAGTAGAAGCTACAAGGTGGACATAACCCTAACTTGTCATTCTCTGTGATCAAATATAATTACACATATCATCTCATCGTTACACTGATAATATTATTATGCGCTTAAACCAAACCCCCCTTATCTTGGAACCTTCGAACAACAGTCTAATAATAATCGCAATACTTAGTGATCATAGTATTCCCTGTGGGATTCGACACCCAACCCAGTTGGGTTCTATATTTGACAGTGATTGCTTACACGTTCTAACGAGAGTTGTAATTTGGGCGTATCAAGTTATCAAGCCCAAGTTTATGTGTTGATATTTCAAGAAAGATGATGCTTTAAGCATCCTAGATCAGATTATTTACAAATTCTCAATAAAGTTTGATCTTTTGATCCTCAGATAAGTTTTGGAATCCACTCTACGGATTTATTATAGATTATAGAAATCACAACAACTTTATTCACAGATTTAATCAGATAAATGCTTAATTGGTTTCAGAATAAACCCTTATTCTAGGTTTTCTTAAAGTGGATTTCCAACAGAGTGAGAATACAGATTAAAAGGGAGTAGTATTTAGCACCGAGCGGGAAGTGTGGGATTAGCGTGCCCTATCTTTCATAGAACTACATAGCCAACGTAGGTATAGATTATCAGGTTATTCCCATTCCAATAGGGGTAACAGTTATAGATGTCATCACTTAGCTCAGGTTGTACTCCTTGGCAAAAGTATGACACCTCTCCCCATCGTGAGGTTTTACCTGTAAAGGAACGAGATATTAGACTCCTTGTTAGCTCACATGGTTTATATCGGTTAAAAGAACCTCCCTGCTAGTAAAAGTAAATAAACAACTTTTGAGTAATTCCCTACTAGTAAAGAAAAGCTTTGAAAGAATTTCCTTCATATAAAGTATTTTCCTTAACAGTAAATACTTTAAGAAAAGAATAACAAAAAATATTTTAGAAAAATAAGTATAAAGGCTCACAAATTTATTCATATTATGCTTACAGAAAGATATTAGCTACAGATTTTAGCTTTCAAATTTCAGATGTAGAAGCAAGTCCTTTTACACTTAGACAGTATGATTTACATATAGAGCATTGGTGCAACTTTTAGATCTAAATGTTATGAATCACTTGATTTACAAAGTATGATTTGTTATTCATGACTGCAGATTTTAGTATTTCAGATATTCCATCTTATGTGAGTCATTAACATTTAGAATGCATTGTTTTACAAATTATGATGATGAGATAATGTTTTACTTATACATTCACCCCCATATACTCAGTACATCCTCAAAATACTGATCCATATATATGTCTATGTGCTACATTGGCTCATAATGTAGGTACAGGTGCTCAGTATAAGCAGCGTGAGTAGTTTAAGCATCTCTATCTACATCCGACAGTTAGTGAGTCCTCATAGTTTGGGGACTTATTTATTCAAATTTTGTAGCTTATTAGTCTATATGATTCAGTATTTCATTTCAGACGGTTTGAGTCAGCTAGGGGTCTGTCCCAGTAACTCTTTAGTTATTAGTAGTAGAGGCTTGTCAGACTGTTAGATTTGATTCAGACTTACAGTATTTGGTTTTTAGAGATTATATTCAGATTATTCTTATCTAATTCAGATAGTTTTCGTATTCAGTATGACTTTTATGTCTACATTTCTACTATTTTGAGATTCAGACTTAGTAGAAGGCTGACAGGGTTAGCTTAAGGCTACTCATAGTCTTGATCATTGTGTGATGTCTTGGGACCAGGTTTTAGGGTGTTACAAGTGGAATCTTATTGGTATGTACAAAAATAACTGCACATCAATTTAGGACTAAATTGTTTAAAAAATAACTGGTCATAGGTTTTGTTGCTCAATCAATATCCACAGATTTGAAGGGCCATAACTCCTAGTTAAACTAGAAAGTTTAGTCTTTCACTATTCGTGATTGTACATTGGTTCTCGCATAGTTCTCGTGCTTAGTAAGTACCAGCATACAAATTACTGAAGACCATATATATTAGGTAATCTTGAAAGTTTACTCTAACCCTATTTGTGATTGTACAAGTTACACTTTACTCACTTGGTGTGTTGTTGTTATTTGAATATGGTTGGTGTTGTGATTCATAGAAAAACCCTGAAGCTTTATGTAACCTATATTTCCTTCAACTCCAGTAATGAAAGTCATAAGTTCACTGATGAGAAAATTTGTAACCATCTTTTCCTCTAAGAATGCAATGCTAAATCTATATACCACTAGTTCAAGCCATACTTGATTTTAAAAAATCATTTTTGATAACTTATTGTTGACACTATTTACTGCTTAGCATATCATTTAGAATACTTAGTATATTTTAACTGTTAAACTTTGTTCCAAGGAAGGCTTGTATGACTTCTAGACGAAGAACTTAGAAAAGCTACAGACTGATTTCCTGCTTGTTGTTTATTATGTCATTGTACATTGATTGATTGGCTATGAATTCATTTTGTGTAGCCAGTTGGTTCATTTCAAAAATAATGGACATGTTATTCATATGCATATCTAATGTGATGTTTGAAAGTACTCTTATTTTAATAGAGGATTCCAGACATAGGCTAGTAGTGTAGAAAACTTATGAGAATTGGCCTGAACATAAAACTTTTAAGGATTTCATGAATAACACTATTCTTGTTTTTTAGTCGTAACTAAAATATGGATATTTTTCAATATATTGCAGATATGCCAAGGTTCAAGCACTTACAGAAAAAGCAAAAATCAGATTTGCCGGTATCTATATCACAAGGTACTGAATTAGAATGTCTGCCAATAAATCTGCTTCTGCCAATTCAGCATGCACCTTAACCATCTCGACCAGTTTACTCAACATCCCATCCAACTGTTATGGATCAGGACACGTCGCATTCGGGTTTGACAGTTTGGCCTGAATCACACCATCTCGATCAGTTCACTTGACATCATATCTATCTCCGATTGGTTGGGACTCATCATAACCATCTCGATCAGTTTGCTCTACATCATATCCGGGTCTAGAAAATCAGGATTTGTCACAGTCATCTCGATCAATTCATTCTACATCACATTCGAATCCAACAAATGAGGACTCATCATAAGCAGCTCCCACATATCAGGCTACACCAAAAAACATTCTAGATGTGAATCGAATACACATTAGGTCATAAACGCAATAGGTAAATACATCAGACTATCAATACATATTCAACAGACCTTTCTAATCCAATATAATGTCTCTTATAGCTTCAACTTATCTCTTTTCTTATAACACATTCAAGAAATAATGTCAAGAAAATCAAAGTAAAAGCTAAGAAAGTGCTGAATTTAACAAGTGAAGAACGTATCATGGTTAAGTTTGATATTTATGATGAACTATTTGGTGAAGCACGCAGCCTTCTTTCGCGCTTTTGTGGAATTTTAGCGTATGATTGCTCTTTATTTCCAATCAACTTTGAAAAATGGTTGAATTTACCTATGACATACTTCAATCACGTCTTTGATCATATTATAAAGGTATAAGCTCTAAATTCTGATGACTATACTACTGCTTATTATTTTTAGAGACTGACAACTATTTGTTTATTTTTGTCTTTGAATTTTATATTTTCCTGTAATAGAAAAGCTAACCAATATTTTTATTTTGAATCCCAAATTCTTCTTTGACATAGTCGAAACAGTTGCTCGACGACATATTTCTTTATCTATTAAAAAAAAGTAGGCTGCAAATAAGATTAACATGTAGAATGAAGTTGATGATCCACTTAAAATTAAAGCTCAGATGATGGATAAGGTGTCGTACGGGATCCCATCAGATCAATGGATTTCTTTTATTGAATACAATTTTAAAGAATCAACAAAGGTATTTATGTAAATGTATTTCTTTATAGTTTTATAATTATTTTTTTCTAATTGATGTTAAAATATATTTTTATAAGATAATGCGTCAAAGGA
This sequence comes from Capsicum annuum, assembly GCF_002878395.1. Taxonomy (NCBI): domain Eukaryota; kingdom Viridiplantae; phylum Streptophyta; class Magnoliopsida; order Solanales; family Solanaceae; genus Capsicum; species Capsicum annuum. Next base: position 198,435,217 of record NC_061113.1, read on the forward strand.
ACCGTGAAAATTGAAAGAAACAGACAATTCCTCACACTGGTGGCTCCAAAGTCAATGCTACAAGAAGGGCTGAAATGGTGAGTGAATCAACCTCGAATGTAATATTCCTAAATAGTAAATTATTTTGACTATTTTTTTAAATTTATAGATGGCCGAGACTGGACAGTGGCCTGGACGAGCACAAATGTACATTGCTACTCATAAGAATCAAGATGGAGTATAAATTAATAAAGCGGCAAAAAAAAATGTGTGAGTTTTATTTATGTGCCATAAACTCTTATTGAGAAATCAACCACTACGTAAAATACAATTCTATTATTAATTTATTTTGACAATAAATTTTCTATATGTAGGAAAAAATTGAGTCAGTTTTGAGCCAAAGCACCATACAAGAGTCTCAAGTTTCACCAAATAATGTCATTGGTAAGGTGCTAGGGCAAGATCACTCTGGAAGGGTGAGATGTTTGGGATTAGGAGTTGTTCCTAGTAGAGTTTTTCAACAAGTTAGACCGCATTTTGATGGTACAAGTACATCAAATAATGGAGGTTCTTGTTTATTTCAATGGTGAGAAAACTACAATCAAATGGTGAATTCTCGCAATCAATAATGAGTGCTTTGAAGGCATATATGATAATGAAAGAAGGAACGATACCAGAACAATTTGTGGGGCTCTTTGATTCTCCTTCAATGGTTTCTCCGATAGCAATAAGTAAAGTTCTCTTTACTTTTTTTGATCTCAGTGTTTGATCATCTTTCTTATTTAACATTGGATGACTGTTCCTAGTATATGAACCTGAGGGTAGTTTGAAATCGGTTAAACAAGATATGCTATGACTTTTGTTTCTGAAAAGGATTGGTATTTATTTCTATGTACTATTTTGTTTGAACTACTCGGGTCGGATGGGTCTGCTTACCTTTTCATCTATCTCCAGCCACTCAATGACACTATTGGTGCGAGTTGTTAGGAGTCTTAGTATTGACCTTGACCGAAAGAACGAAGTATACATCCTTTAGTTAACTAGTTTGCTGGTGTTCCTGTAGTATTTTGTTTGGAATTTAACTTCAATACTTTTTGTGTCAAATGACTTAATTTTAACTAGCTAATACTAATTTTACTATGCTTGTTGTTACATGTATTAGACAGCCTATTCATCAATGGATAAGCTTGATAGAAAAAAAATGATCCATGCAACTTTGTAGAAAGAGGAACTCAATAGTTCACTAGAGAAAACTAACTTCATTTGCATTTAGATAACAATTAGGAATACAAAAACTACATACAAGCAGGGACAGACACTACACATTACCCTTGCAGCCAATAGACATTTTACAAAAATAAAAACATAGTAAGTGGAGTACTAGGTAGTTTGATACCAGGAGAAGAACATGGACAAAAAATAGTAGAAACATTATTGAACTAATCCCTTTCTTGATCACCATGATATGAAATCCTGTCCATGATAGTGGACACCACCTCGTTTGAATCTGTGAGCAACTCATTTTTGTTTTTGACCCATGAGCTTTAATAGCTTTCATGTGTATTCTTATTTCATTCAGGAACTCGTTAAAGAAAATTCTTCTTTGAGGGGAGTTTGATGAATACCTTAAAGAAAGAGAAATGCACTGCACAACTAGACTGGTTGAAATGTTTCATCAATTTTCTGACGAGCTACATTTGAACAATTTTGATGGAAAAATAGATTTCTTGATGGAGGAGACTAAAGCATTAGAGGTAACCAACTAGATTAGATTTGCCAACTTCCTTTCTTGACACCTTTTCCTAAATGTGTTGCAGAAAAGAGTTAAGGAAGTTGTTGTAGTTCCAGAAGATTTTATGGGAAGATTTTAAAACTACATAGAGAGAATTATTATGAAACTGTTGATGTATCACTATGAAAACTACCCACGACTTCATTCTTCTACTAGACGATCCACTCATAACCTCATTGCAAAGAAGAAGAATAAATTAGTTATTAGGTAAAGGAAATAAAAGATATGGAAATGCAGACTGATTACACATGTAATCCTGTCTACTCAGCAACATACAGTAAGCTCATGGGTTAAAAACAAGCATTTATGGAAAGTAAAAACAAAGTTAAGATTAGAAAATAAGAGTATACATATTTATAGTGTGGGAAAGGTCTGTAGTTTATCTATAGTTGGGGATAGAGACAATATATAAGCTATTTGGTCATTTTTCTTGTGATGATGAATGGCATGCTTGCGTTTCTCTCTTATTTAAGCGATGGCACTAGAGGTTCCAATAACACACGAGAGAATAATCACAAAAAATAATATAAAGAGACATAGCAGGCGTGGAATGTATACCAGCAATTCACAGCCACTATTCTCCAAAGCTAACATTATACCCCTTGGAATTAGCTCTTCTAAATTAAATTTTAGCATTGTCCACCAATAGAGGGGAATCAGGGTTAGGATATAATGAATTCTAAGCTTCCTGACCTGCAGATGGACATTTCAGGATCCCTTTTACAAGCCTTTTTGACAAATAGGCTGCCTCCTTCTTGGGTTCATTTTTTGGCCAAAAGATTCCTCATTGAAATCATCAATTGCACTAATTTCTTTATCCTTGGCATAAGCAGAACCATCACCTGACTTATCCTCACTAACTTTAACTAGGACAAAATCCTCACTTGACTCGAATTCACCACCACTTATACGAGGAGAAACACCATTAAATAAGTTACACTCACTACCTTTGTGTTGGACACAATCATTAGCCATGGCGTCTTCTTTATCAAACCAAAAGTTAGTAAAATCATCACAGATTGTAAATTTAACAATTTTGGTTGGTCGTAAGTCATTACCATTGGCACCGTCTTTACGTTTGCTAATAGTTGTGTCAACAAGATACTCTAGTTCTTCCTCTAATGATGATTGAGCAAGAACATCTGTACCTTTTTGCAATGGAAGGTTCTTGTCTCTTTTTTTTCCTTTAGGAAATTTGAACTATCCTTCACTCAAGATAGGAAGAGAAGATATGTTCTTTAGAAATGAGTTCTTTGGAGAAGAATCTTCTTTCTTTTTCTTATCATGTGTATCCAATAATGACATGGCAATCACACTGGATATGAAAAGTTGACAGATAGAGGCTTTGATTTGTATTCGTGCTCTTTGGACAGTCTCTTCTTTAAGGGAACAAACTATTTCTGGGTACTGTAGTTTCCAAGACAAACATGATATTGATGATAAACATCATTCTATTAGTTGCTTTACAACAGAATAAACATGATATAGATTATCTTACTTCAGATTCTTCTTAGTATTGTTTTGGAACTCCTTATGAATAATTTTATTGTTTGCATAATATATTTATTTAGATTGCTAAGTCTGACTCAATGTCCTCTTTACTTGTATTAAAAGTTGTTTATCGATTGATTTTTATACTTTGCATTTTTATGTAGCCAAGTGATGCAACTAGTGGACCCATTTCATCCATGGATGCAAGGAGATCACGTGATGATAGTTATCCTAATGACGTTCTTTGATTTCGTTGCATTTGTCATGGATATTCAATTATGACGATGTAATTGTGTGGTTGGAGTGGATCTTAGAATATTGAAGTTTTTGTATTTAAATTTGATTTTGGAGTTCGAAGATACTAGTTAATGTTGAAAATTTGGAGTTTGAAAATGTTAATGTTGAAAATTTAATTTTGAAGTTTAATGTTCAATGTATTTTTGATATGCTTGTCAATTACAATGTTAATTACTCATGTTGTATTAATGATATATGAATTAAACAAATATTGAATTGTAGGTTATGTCTAAAGGAACAATTAAATTTAAGCTAAAATTAGAATCTATAATTAGTTATTGAAAATTGATGGGCCTATTAAATTTTTTTTTTTTTTGAATTACTGAGGTTTTAAACCCCCACAACTTTTAAATTAAAATTTATTATAAAATAATTAAATTTAGAGTAACGGGGATCAACCTCCGCAAAATAACCACCACAAATTAATTATGGAGGTTGAAAAAAAATCACCGCAAATTGTTTGTGACGGCTCAAATTGTTGAAGGTTTTTAAAATCCCCACAAATCGTAAAATTAACCCTGCAATTTGACCTATTTTTTTATACTGTAAAGTATGTGTTTGTAAGAATATACCTTTCCATATTATTTAGTTATTCACTTTGAATCAAGGCTCACACCATTTTTCACAAAATAAAGTTAAGAATATATATAAATTTGGAGACATCATTTTGAGATCAATGATTTATATATTATCAAACGGTTACAAATTACATGAATATTTTATATAACTAATTGACTCTAACAACATAACTTCTTACAACAACCTTTGCCAACATAAGTATAAAAACATTGGCAAAATGAAGTGCCATTGTTGCGTACTTTGCACATTGCCTTATCAATAGGTTCAGTATATACTACATTCACAATAAAATATAATAAAATAGGAAAAAGGGTCAAATATGCCCTAAACTTTGCGAAAAGGTTTAAATATGTTTCCGTTATAAGTTTGGTCCAAATATACCCCGCTGTTAAAGTTTAGGAGCAAATATACCCCGCTCGTTAAGTGATTTGGTGGAAATTTGGAAGTCTTTTTTTTCTTTTTCTTTTTTTTTAATTACCACATAAGCAAATAATTATCACATCACAAAAAATAAATTCACCCAACTCTTTTATACCCTGACCAGACCCATCAATTTTAACCAACCCATGACCCGACCCAAGATCCACACCCGTTCTAACCCTTATAATACTTAAAAACTATTTCAGCGTATTCTCTGCCAAAAAACTAATAAGCTAATAAATTCCAATCAGTGTATACCTATTAAAGAAGCTACCATGAGAGTCGGAGCTTTGAGGAAACTCTTTATTCCTTCGTTCTTGCTGCATCTCCCCTGAACTTGCTCTTCCTTCAACGTGCTATGATGTGATGACCTGAATTAGTGATCTAGATGTGTTAGGAAAACCCATTTTTTTGTCTTACCAACTCCAGTGCAACAAATGACTTCGAAGATATTGGCCACAGTGATTCTGCTAGGGATATGATCGATAAGTATTACATCAATATGTCAACAGTTCCTCTAAAACGGCATTTATTCCACCAGAACAAGACTCATACAATACAGACAAGACTCCAGAATTCATTATCAAAATTCTATAGTTCCTTGTACCCATGTTGATCTTTGGCTTGGCGTTTGCTGTACGACACTACACCAAGGAAAAGTAATTTTATCCAGTCGCACCAGCTTAATTACAAGAGCATTAATTTTGTTTTAGAAGCACAATACAAAATTGATAAGCACAATGTTGACGACAACATACAAAATTGAGACTTCTTTATTGAGAAGTTGGTCACATATTATCTTTTGCTAAAACATAAAGAAGTTCGAAAGCACAAAATTGAGAAGCATTAATTTTGAGAAGCACAGTACAAAATTGACTAGCACATACAATTGTTGCATTTCCACAATAAACTAAAACAAGATAATACCAAGTGTTCTTTCAACAATTAAACCATCATTAACTCTCCGAACAACTTTGTTTTAGCACAAGTCAAGAGTTACGTTCCGTACTTCTTCATGTTCTACAGTTAACAGAAACAACATGTTCTCACTTAAAATGTGTCCGGTAAGTTCTCTTAAAATGAGGAAAATGACTTTCACAAGAAAATAACTTTCACGTTCTCACAATGTTTTAAACTAGTTTGATTTTGCTTGAAATTGGTACAATTGATGTTGATTTGAGAGACTGGGAAAGAGCGTTGTGTATTAAACTGACATATAGTCTTAGCTTTTGTGATTTGTTTTTGATTTTTGCACGACTGCTATGGAATACAGCGCAAGACAATATTGCTGATTTTGAGATGAAGCTAATGGACATTGACAGTGAGCATCTTGGGATTCCTGAAGCAGAGTATCATGCTATTGTTAGAATGCCTATTTGGCCATTAAAAAGTTTATTTTTTTGTGATATGGCAATTATTTGATTATGTGGCCATTAAAAATTTAAAAAAGAAAGAAAAAAGGAATTTGTAAATTTTCAGCAAATCACTTAATGTTTAAAGGGGTATATTTGCTCCTAAACTTTAACATCGAGAGCATATTTGGACCAAACTTGTAACAGAGGATATATTTGAACCTTTTCGCAAAGTTTAGGGACATATTTGACCCTTTTCCCAATAAAATAAAAAGTAAGTAGAAAAACAACTATAACATGTTAGTGCAATTTTATAAGTAAGATTTGAGGACGATAAAGTGTATGTAGAGTGATTTTCATTTGAAGAGCGAAGATTGAGAGATAGAAGAGTGATTTTCATTTGACCCTTGACTTAAAATAAAATGAGTTAATACATAAAAATGATTCTAAATTTAACACCAAATTATAACTTTGACCTTAAACTTTAACAGTGCACAAATATGCACTTTAACTATTCAAAACTGCACAAATATACCCTCCAATCCTACGTGGCAAAACGCATGTTCAACATGCAAAACTGGGCGCGTCCAACTTAAAATCTAAGGGCATAATACATAAATATGACTTTTATCTTTGATAGTGCACAAATATGACCTTTAACTATTCAAAACTGCACAAATATGACCTTTAACTGACTCTTCACTAGTATTTGTTCATTATTTTCGGCTCAAAGATGAAAATGACATCTAATTTCTTTTGTCATTGCGGAAAAAGAGCAATATTGAAGATTTATTAATTAGGCGGGTCAGCCTGATATGAAATAATCGAACGGGTATGTATATATATTATAAAACAGAGGACGAATTTAAGTTATATAATATATCTAAATATTATTTATTTAACTATTAAATTAAAGATGAAACTATACTAATAATAAAAAAAATATAGTTTTAATAAAACGTTATTAAATTAATGTTATTAAGGATAGTAGTAGTACATTAAATTAACGTACTTAAAATGTATTTAAATTAACGTTACTAAAATGTTATTAAATTAATGAGGGGCGGACCTACGTGGTTGCCATGGGGTTCACCTGAACCCCCTTGGTAAAAAAATTACGTTGTATATATAAGATAGAAAATGTATATTTATGTACGTATATTAATGTTGAACCACATGAAACAAGGCACTTAGATAACCCAGTGGTGTTATTTATTCTTTTTGCGCGCTT
>NC_061113.1:198445357-198619856 GCF_002878395.1 Capsicum annuum
TGAATAATATTAGAAAAAGTAATAGACTATGAAATTGAAACCATAAATTGGATAGAACAGTTATACCAAGAAATTTACCCAGAAGGATATTATTCAGATTAAGAGATGTTAGAATATATTAGAAAAGCTAGAGAAAATCAAGATAACTAAATAAAGAAATTAATTATAAAAACTGAATTAGAAAAATAATGGAGAATCTAAAAGAAAAATTAATATGGATAGAAGAAACCTTAAAAAATTTAGAAAAAAGTACATGCGATAGTTTATATAATTTAAAAAACTCACTACGAGAAGAACAACACAAGATAATAAATAACATTGAAAATCTAGAATTAGATATATATCACAGTACAGTTAGGATAAATTATTAAACAGAAAATTGTAACTCTGCAATTACTACAGGATAAAATAATAAACCAAACAAATTAATGAATACATCTTACGAAAAAAATAAATCATTAAAAGATATTGAAACAAAATTTAAGAAATATCCACGCACAAAGAAAAATAGATTCATTAGATATATAATAAATCTATTTCATAAGTTAGTTATCCGCCTATATCGCACCCCCTACAAATGTGACTTTTATTATTTTCTCAAAAAAGTCCAAAGTTATCCCGTGCAATATGGGATTAATTTCATGAATAACTACTATTCCAACAAAGAATGAAATTAAATTTTGTAAAAAAATAAAATTAGATCAAATATAATTAACAAAGTTCAAAATATTTAGAATGTATTTAAGATAATTACCGTCAAAGAGAATCTACGTTAACTCTTCAAATATTAATTAAACATAATTTAAAATGAATGAAGTAATATTTTGAAATTTGGCTTAATCAATTGAAGCAAACACTGAATATAGTTTAAATTACTATGAATTTTGCATTTGATAATTTTGCCTCTTTTTTTTTTTGCTTTTCTTTTCTATTTTTTTTCTTTACACACTCCCAAGAGCTCTCACCTTTTTTGCGCTATTGGTGACTCGAACTCACAATCTTAAAACTAAAAGTGAGATGTGTTTACCATCCGAGCAACTCACTCTTGTTGAACATCATAGATTTGAGAATCTACAAATAATTGTATTAATGATTACCCATATAAACAAGTCAAAGCTAAATAACTTTAATTTTTTTTTCCCCAAAAAAGTCCAAAGTTATCATATAGAATATGAGATTAATTTCATGAATTATCTTTATGATAAACTTTAACTGCAACTAAGTGTGAATGAATATATACTTTTTGACAAAAGTAAATTTTATATCTATATATAACTTTAATTATTTTTCCATAAATATATACTTTTTGACAAAAGTAAAATTTTATATATATATATATATATATATATATGTAACTTTAATTATTTTTCCCAAAAAGTTCAAAGTTATCCTATAGAATATGAGATTAATTTCATGAATTATCTTTAGGATAAACTTAATTGCAACGAAGTGTAAAATGAATATATATTTTTGACAAAAGTAAATCATATATATTACCGTTCGAATAGTTAGAAAGTACTTAAAATATTTACTATCAAATAGAATGCACTTTGACTCTCCAAATATTAATTAAGACATAAATTATAACAAATGGAGTAATATCTTGAGATTATCTAAAAAATTGGACCAAACACTGAATATATTCCATATTACTAGCATTAGAGTTTTACTATTTAAAATGATTGCTTAAAAAGATGAAATGTTTTGGTCTCCATTGTTTCATTCACCTATCTGAACTGTCACTTTTTTTGAGTTTCGTACTTAAGCAATCACCTCCAATTCTTAATTTAATTGGCTTCATATTGTATACCATGCTTATTTTGTACTATGATCCAGTTTATTCAGCGATGTAGGCGTCGGAGGGTGGATATTATGAACGAGTTACTCATAGCTTAAGGCAGTCTTCTCAAGTTTCAGATCAGGGGCTTTTAGGACATGGTGGCCTCTGGGTATTTAGGAAATTCTCAATAGTTGATGGGTCCAGGTTTTGTTATGAGTGTAGTAACCCGGATTATCTCAAAAAGGATTATTCCATGCATATAAGTAGAGGTCGACAACAAAGATCTCAAGAACAATTTAGAGCAGTATCACCCCTAGCTAGGGGTCGGAATGGATCTTAGGGAGGTGAAGGTGCGCCATCAGTCAGTGGGGGGAGGCTAATTCAGGTAAGAGGTGAGACAGCTTAGTGTTATGATTTTTTTGATAGATCAAAGATAGAGTCTTCAGATGTATTTATCATAGGTATCATCTCAGTATGCCATCGAACTACTTTTGTGTTATTTGATCATGGTTTTACATTATATTTTGTGTTTACTTACTTCACATAAGGTCTTGATATGATGTGTGAGTCTATGGTTGTGCCTACTTGTGTTTTTACCCAAGTAGGTGATTCCTTCATGGTAGATCGGGTGTCTCAATCATGTGTTGTGACCTTGTTGAGGTATGATACTTGGGTAGATTTGATTATTCTTAACATAGTTTATTTTGATGTGATTCTTGGTATGGACTGGCTTTCTTCTTATTATGTTGTCTTGGATTATCATGCCAAGACACTTGCTTTTGTCATGCCAAATATTCTGAGGTTGGAGTTGTGGGGTGCCCAAGGTTTGTGTCCTAAGAGGGTGATTTCCTTCCACCAGGCTCAACAATTATTATAAAAAAATATCGCGTATATTCAGGATACTAGTGCAAAGATGAATGTTTCATCTGGAATCAATGAGGGTGGTTAGGGAGTTTGTATACATATTTCCTACCAATATTTTGGGTGTTCCTCCCAACAAAACTGTGATATCGACTTCAACATTGATCTAGATCTAGGCACGAAGCCTATTTCTATTGCTCCTTATGTGATGGCCCCGGCAAAGTTGAAGGAATTGAAGGACGAACTTCAGGATTTATTGAGTAAATGGTCTATTATATCTAGTGTTTCACTTTGGGGTGCTTGATGTGTTGTTTGTGAAGAAAAATATGGGTCTATGTGAATGTGCATCAAATACTAACAGTTGAACGAGGTGACTATCAAGAAGAAATACCCCCTAACAAGCACTGATGACTTATTTGATCCAAGGTGCTTTGGTATTTTTGAAAATAGCTATGAGATTAGGGTATCATCAGTAGAAGATTAGAACTTCAAGCATTCCTAAGATAACTTTCAAGACCCGTGATGATAGATGAGTTTTTTGTGATATATTTTGTGTTAGAGTAATGGCTTGACAACATTTATGGAGTTGATGAATAGGATGTTTTGATCGTATGTTAATTTTAGTTGTGATTGTGCCCATCGATGATTTATTGGTGTACCCCCAAGAGCGAGGTGGACCATGTGAAGCATTTGAGAATTGTGCTTCAGAGATTGTGAGATGAGAAATTATACGCAAAATTCTCAAATTGTGTGTTTTGGATTAGTTTCGTTGTATTTTTGGGGCATGTTTGTCACGACCCAAACCAGGGCCTAGCCATGACGGGTATCATTAGTCCACCGAGGACCGGAGAGCACTCCCTATGCCTAGCCAAATGGAAACATAATACACCTAACAATGGGTGAACTCCGAATATATAACAAGATAAAATAGATAAACTTCAAAGTCTATGAACTATCAGCCAACAATACCCAACCACAACAATATCAACAAAAACTTTAACCAAACCAAAAACCAATCTAAGTTAGTACATGCCCCTCACCGTGATAGTGACAATGACAATGTTAATGATAATGATAATGTGAACTCTTCAATTCAAGTCTATAAAAAGGAAAATGATGAAATGACCAAGTCTTCCGGAGAATAGAAGCTCACCACTTCACCACCAATGACCGACGAATTGATCCGATCCATCTAACACTGCGCAGAAAAGGTAGAAGTATCTATGGTTCCTGCATTGTGTAGGGATACAACGCTCGGAGATGGTTAGTGGATTCATCACTGGCATGTAACTCAGGGATAGAGGATAAAATAATGCCAAGTTAAATCCAATTCAAATCATATAAACACCATCATGTACATACATGAGTAATATGTTGAGATAGGGAACAAGGCTTATCATGTTATTCAAAATCATTAACCTAGGATGTACAACATAACTGTTATAACAAGGAACCCATGGTCCATAAGGGTCCAGCTTTTCCCTAGCTGAAAAGGCCCCAGTACGTATGGCTATAAGAACCAGAGAATAATCACATATATTATATGCACTATAGGGAATCGAACCTCCCGACATATTCCAAGAGTGACTTAATCACTCCATTAATAACATGGGGGACTTGAACATCTCTATCATATAATAAAGAGGGGACTCAAATCTCACGGTTATTTAGACCCCCGCATTGGAAACCAAGGTTTTCAGTATTGGTCCTTCAGGATATCTACTTTCACGGCACAGCTACACAACCCCTGTTAAAGCCCAAGTAAAGCAAGTTTCATATAACCTATTTATTAAATAAAGAACGAGTCATTAAGGCACACCATGGGTATTGTAATACCTTTACACTTGCAAGCTTATCTCTATGCCATAGAAATCACATTAACTTAGGGGAATACCTCAACCTCCTTTGTTCATTCAATCAATTCATAGCCAACAAGGCCTTTAAAATTCATGTTCATTGGTTTACCATTTATACAATGCATTAACATAGGTAAGTAAGTCAAACCAAGTGATAATTTCACAACTCAAAGCTATTTACACAAGTGGGTTGAGTAAACACAATTATTCAAAACAAATTCCAACTTCAAAGCATCTAATTTGGAGGAAAACATGACCCCTTGGTTTCTTCACCATACCCATGCACCCCACATATTCAAAACCATTAATACAGCATAAACAATGCATAATAATCATGGGAAAACAATTTAAGGACCAATCATTCCCAAACACTCAACCATGTTGAAACCCACATTTAAGACCATCCAATTAAACCATTTAAATACACAATTTTCATAAAGTAATAGGTGGAGAAGAGTAACATGCCTAAGGTATTCTCAATTATGGAGAAGAAACCTTGAATGAACCCCTAGATGCTTAACCTTAAGGAAACTCTAGCTTTCTTTGCTTGAAAGAATTTGACAGAATAGAGAGGTTTTTCTTATTTGTTAAAACGTTAAAATAATGCAACAAAGGTGTTTTATAGATGTGGATTATAAGTGGGTAAAGAGGAAAATGTCTAAAGTGTCCTCAACTTATAAGATGAAAAATTATCGCCAGTTGTTACGAGTCTCATGATGACTCGTTGAGACATATTACGACTCGTTACCACAAGTTGTAGCCAAAATAATGTGATGGGGCACATATACTGTTGACCCTATGAATCACATCATACGACTCGAATCATGACCCTACGACTCATAGGGCCCAAGTCGTATCCAAGACAGTCCATTTGGGCCTCACACTTCTCACCCTACGATTGGTACTATGCAATTCGTATAGAGTCTTTGTGACTCCTTGGGAGCCACTCTTAATCAGGACATAAAACTTAGCCACACACACTGGTCAGTCTATAATTAGGGCCCTAATACTCATCAAGACTCCCTACGACTCATAAAGGGAGTCATAGTCTGGAGAGTGAGATAAAATTTTAGAAATTTTCAAGGACCAAGAATTCGGAGTGTTGCATACCCCCCCCCCCTTAATATCATTCATCCACGAATGACAAAACAAGGCATTTGCTAGCATGATTTGACCCTAAACACAACCACACTTACCTTTAATAAAGATAGAATATAAAGATATCAAGAAAATCACAATTTCCTTTAACAAAGTCAGAAAACAAAGATATTAAGGTTTACACATACCTCATGCACGATTATCCAAAGTGGGAAACAAGAATTGGTATTTGGACTTCAAGTCCTCCTCGGATTCCCAAGTAGATTTTTCACATTTTTGGCTCTTTCATAAAAACTTTACCGAAGCCATATACTTTGCTTGCGACCGGCGAACTTATCGATCCAAAATCTCAGTGGGGACTTCCTTATACGACAAGGAATCTGAGGCACCCACACTTTCCAAAGAAACAACCAATGAAGGATCACCCACACACTTCTTTAACATCGAAACATGGAAGACCAGAAGAATAGAACTCAAACTCGAAGGCAAATCCAACTCATAGGCCACATTGCCTACTTGCCTCAAAATATGGTATGGACCAACATAACAAGGACTGAGACTTCCCTTCTTCCCAAATCATATCACTCCTTTCATAGGAGATATCTTCAATAACACCAAATCATCCACCTCAAACTCCAATTTTCTTTGCCTTACATCCGCATAGGACTTTTGGCGACTTTGGGCAGCCTTAAGCCTATCCCAAGTCACCTTTACATTCTCCATAGCTTGGTGGACCAAGTCGGGACTGTACAATTTATTCTCATCAACCTCGAACCACCTAATAGGTGACTTAAACCTCCTACCATATAAAGCCTTGAATGGAGCCATCCCAATACTAGAAAGATAGCTATGTTGTACGCAAACTCAATGGGAGACAAATAGTCGACCCAACTACCACCAAAATTGATCTCACAAGACCTTAGCATAGCCTCTAAAGTCTGAATCATCCTTTTCTCTTGTCCATCCATCTGAGGGTGAAAAATGGTGCTAAGATTGACCTTAGTCCCCAAACCTCTCTAAAATGAAAACCAAAAATAAGATGAGAATTGAGTATCTCGATCAAATATGATGGAGACTGGAGCACCAAGCAACTTGATGATCTTCTCAATAAAAATCTTATCATAATCCTCTGCTGAAAAGTTAGTATTCACTGGAAAAAAGTGAGTAGACTTAGTCATCCTATCCATAATGACCCAAATGGAATCAAACTGATGGAGATACCGCGGATGACCAGTAACAAAATTTATATTAATCAACTTACCATTTCCACACATGAAACTCGATCTCTTGAGATAAACCACCTAGCCTCAAGTGTTCAATGTTCACGTGCTGGCATACCATAACTTAGGCACAAAATTGGCCACATTCCTCTTCAAGTTATTCCACTAATAAATTTCTCTTAAGTCATTATACATGTTTGTAGAATCAGGATGAACGGTGTACCTCAACTCATAAGCTTTAGCCAAAATTCTCTCTCGCAGCCCATCAATATCTGGAACACATAATATACCGTAGTACCATAAAATACCATCACCACCAATCTTAAAAGCCATCACTTTCTAGTGACCCACGTCTTTCCTTAATCTGCATCAAGATAAGGTCCAAGATCTATTTCTCCTTTACCTCAACACCAAAAGATAACTTCACCACCTCTTGCACAAATACACTACCATCTTCGAAGTTCAAGAGACGAAATCCAAGATTAGCCAAATAGTTAATATCCTTCAGCAATTCTCATTTCTTCTCATCCACATGAGATAAGCTTCCCATGGACAACAAGCTAAGAGCATGAACAACCTTCTTAGCTTTACCTGGATAATAATAAAGACTCATGTCATAATCCTTGAGCAACTCAAGACATATCCTTTTCCTGAGATTCAACTCCTTCTGGGTGAACACCTACTGCAAACTCTTATGGTCCGAGAAGATGTCAATATAGACTCAGTACAAATAATGACGCCAAATCTTCAAAGCAAAGACCACATCCAATTTTTCCAAATCTTAAGTCGGATAATTCTTTTTACGCACCATTAACTATCTAAAAGCATATGCAACCACCTTACCATGCTACATCAACACACAACCCAGTCCTACTCGAGATGTATCACAATAAACAACAAATCTATCGGTACCCTCGGGTAGAGTCAAATCAAAGCCGAAGTCAACTTATTTTTAAACTTCTCAAAACTACCCTCACAAGCATCAGACCATATAAACTTTACCTTCTTCTGAGTCAACATAGTCAATGGAGTAGCAATAGAAGAGAAACTTTCCACAAACCTTTTATAGTAACCGGCTAACCACAAAAAGCTCTGAATGTTGGTTGGAGTCGTGGTTCTAAGCCATTTCTTAACCACCACAACTTTTTATGGATCCACCATGATCCCTTTACTAGAA
Source organism: Capsicum annuum (assembly GCF_002878395.1). NCBI lineage: Eukaryota > Viridiplantae > Streptophyta > Magnoliopsida > Solanales > Solanaceae > Capsicum > Capsicum annuum. The sequence continues at coordinate 198,453,350 of NC_061113.1, forward strand.
ACAACATGACCCAGATAGGTCATAACATTCAACTAAAACTCACACTTAGAGAACTTCGCATACAAACATTGATCTTTTAAGGCTTGAAACACAACACAGAGGTAATCAGCATAATATGCCTCACTCTTGGAATACACCAAAATATCATCAATAAACACAATTACAAATAAATCTAAGAACTAATGAAAAACCAGATTCATAAGATCTATGAATGTTGTTAGGGCATTAGTCAAACCAAAAGACATGACCAAAACCTCAAAATAGTCATACCGAGTTTGGAAGGAAGTCTTAGGGATATCCACCACTCTAATCTTCAATTGATGATAACCAAATCGAACATCAATCTTGGAAAAGTAGTTAGCACCCTAAAGATGATCAGAGAGATCATCAATCCTAAGAAGCATATACTTATTTTTCACAATCACTTATTCAATTGGCAGTATCTATACATATCCCAAGGGACCCATCCTTCTTACGCATGAATAGAACTGGAGTACCCTAGGTAGAAATACTAAAGCAGATAAAACCCTTATCTAAAAGATCATTCAACTGCTCCTTGAGTTCCTTCAACTCAACCGAATCCATTCTATAAGAACAGATGGAGATAGACAAGTGTTCAAAAAGAGTTCAATCCTAAAATAAATCTCTATATTAGAAAAAACATCAAGAAGATCATCAGGAAATACCTTAAGAAACATAGACCATAGGGACAGATTGCAAAGAAGGGTCTTGAAATCTACAATCCTTAGCATATACTAAATGGTAGAGACACCCTATGGAAATCAATCTTCGTGCTCTAACATAAAAAATGAAATTTTCCTTAGGCACTAAGGAACTACCTTTCACTCAATCACCGACTCATTAGGGAAAAAGAAACTGAATCTTAGGGGCCGATAATCCGGAGACATAGCACGAATGCAACCACTCCATCGCCAAAATCGTATCAAGATCTAATGGGTCCAACTCTATTAGGTCCACCAAGGTCTCCCTACCATAGATAGACACCACACAATCCCTATAAACTCTCTTAACCATAATAGAGTCACCAACTGGGGTAGACATAGAAAACAAATCTGGAATACACTTAGGAACAAAACCAAAATGAATAGCCATATAATGGGTCACATAAAAAAGGATAGACCCTAGATCAAGTAGACAATATACATTAAAAAAGAAGAGTTTTAGCATACCAGTAATAATATTAGGGGACACCTCAGATTCTTAGCAGTTGGCAAGAGCATAAAGATGATTCTGACCAGTATCTGAGCTAGAAGTAGCACCCTTTGGTGCAGGGAATGAAGAAGTAGAAACAAGAACCTTATTTTCTCTAGAAGCAACCCTAGAAGGACAATCATGTTGTATGTAATCGATCTGACCTCAACCAAAACACTAATTCCTCCCCTGATCACAAACCCCATAACACACCTAACCATAAAAATAATAACGGGGATAGAATAAAGATGAATGGGCCCCATTGGCTAGATATTGGGAACCTTGTGTCTTAAACCCACTATTATTCATAAAATAATGACCACAAAATATCTTTAGATTAGGATCACTAGTCATAGAATAAGAACAAGAACTTTTCACTTTTTCTACAACCACTTTTGCCATCCTTGCCACTATTCTGCTGGCCACCACCCTGCTAAAAAAAACTGAGATCTTTTACTTTTTCTTTCTCCTATTTTTTATCTCATCTTCAACTCGTTGTATATACACCATAATACTGGAGATATCCATGTCACTGTTTAATAGTGCAAACTTGTATTTCAACACCAAATCATGGGACAACTCAAAAGCAAATTTCCTTATTCGAGCCCTCATAGAAGATACCAACTCAGGAGCATAACAGGCAAACTAATAAAACTTTAAGGCATACTCTTTCACAGTCTTTTTGCGTTGCTTCAAGTTCTCAAACTCCTCAGCCTTTTCCTCCCCAACTTATGGGGAAAAAAAGCGATAAAAAAAATACCTAAGAAATCCCCCAATAATGCTAACTCCATATCATCACCTCTAAACTGGTCCCATTACCCATACCACTGATACACCATATCCTTTAACTGGTATATAATAAATTCCACATCCTTAGACTCAGAATCATGAATTACCACAATAAATCTTCTCTATCTCATTTATGAACCGCAGAGGATTCTCCTCAATCATAGAGCCAGTAAAGGCCAGAGAATTCAACCTTATAAATTGTCCAACTCTAGTGGCCTCAAAAGTACTCAGAGCAACGCCAACAGAACCTAATTGATATGACTGAGATGTCACTAAATGGGTCACTAGATAAATAGAACAACAGAACTCCACATTAATAATATCTCTTATCGGTGTTCGAACAAGAGTGTTACCAGTATGAGAAAGATTAGTGGGGATTGGTGGAACTCTATTAGGGTAATCAAAAGCAGTGACCCTAGACCAAGTCTGAACTCTATGATTAGGATGAGCCCCATCCACATTTTCCTTAAGAGGGATAGAGGAGTTTCCATGAGAATCAAATCTTCTGGGAGGCATGATCTAAAAAGTGAACAAATTAAAATTAGAGGAGATTTTAACACCCTAGACTCTATAGCCCGAAAGTAGATCACAAGATAGGGAAACATTCCTAAATGCTCTGTAACCTTTCTCTTATAAGTATGGCGTGCTAAACACCCATATAAGAGACTCTACTTGACACGACTTTGTAGATACCCACTGAAACCAAACCTAGGCTCTGATACCAACTTTGTTATGACTCAAACTAGGGTCTTACCGTGATGGGTATCTCAAGTTCACCAAGGACCATAGACCACCCCCTTACCCAACCAAACAAAAACATAATACACCTAAACACTACTGAATTTTGAATATATAACAAGATAAAATAGGTAAAACTCAAAGTCTATGAAATGTCAGCAAACAAAAACCAACTACAACAATATCTATAAAGTCTCTAACAAAACCAAAAAGCAATCTAAGTCGGGACATATCCCCGACCCTGAAAGTGATAATGAAAATATTAATGATAATGATAATGTGAACACTTTAATTCAAATCTATAAAAGAAAAATGATGAAATGACCAACTATTTTAAAGAATGGAAGCTCACTACTTCATCACCAACGGCCGATGAACCGAGACACAAGTCGATCCACCTAACACTGCACAGGAAAAGTAAAAGTAACTCAGTGCCTACATTGCATGGGGATACAATGCTTGGAGATGGCTAGTAGGTTGGGAACTAGCATGCAATTCATGGATATGGGATAAAATAATTCTAAGTTAAGCCTAATTCAAACCATGTGAACATCATTACATACATACATGAGTAATATGCCAAGATAGGGAACAAGGCTTATCATGTTCTTCAAAATATTAACCTGGACTGTGGAACATAAACATTATAACAAGGCACCCATATTATAACATAACTGTTATAACAAGGCATCAATAACATGGGGAACTCACATCCCCCCCAATCATAAAATAAAGAAGGGACTCAAACCTCTTAGTCATTTAGACCCTCGCATTGGCAACCACAGTTTTTAGTATTGGTTCCTCGGGACATCTCCTTTTATGGTACAACTACACAACCCCCGTTTAATCCTAATTAAAGTAAGTTTTATGCAACTGCATTTTGTGTTTTGGTCTCTTTTATTTAGACTATTTAGACTTGTTTTTACTATATTCTAGGGCATGTCCTAATACTTTATTAACATTAAATTTTAATTTTTATTTAGAAGGCTTTATTGGATACTATGGACTTGAGTGATGTTGGTAGGTTGTTTTGATCGGGTTGCTGGATATAGATCATAGAAATATTATTTATTCTTGAATTCTCTTGTTATATGTTTGGAACTCCACCAATATTAGGAATGTTGTGCTTGCTTAATTAGGTACAGGGGTGGTCTCTGGTCCACATAGGACTTGAGATACCCATCATGGCCAAGCCCTAGTTTGGGTTATGACAAAGATAGTATCAGAGCCTTGATTTAGTGTCAATGGGCGTCCAATAAATTCGTGTCAAGTAGAGTCTATTTTATGGGTGTGTAGCATGCCACACTTATAGGGTAGAGGCTACGAGACATTTAGGATTGTTTTCCTTTCTTCTTGTTCTATTTTCTAGCTATAGAGTCTAAGGTCTTGAATCTCTCTAATACCTATTTGTTTGCCTTTCAAATCATGCCTACAAGAAGATCTGATAATCATGGAAACTCTTTTGTCCCATCTGAGGATAATGTGGATGGAGCTCATCCTACTCCAGGAGTTCAAACCCAGTCTAGGGTTGCAGATCCTTATTGCCTTGATAGAGCTCTACCACTTTCTCTTATCTTTCCTCAACAAACCAAGGTTTGTGTTTCTAATATTGAGTTTCGCTATTCGATTCACTTGCTTACCCAGTTGGTGGACTCTCAGACTGAGCGAGTTGCTTCTATTGCTCCATCCTTCAAGGCTACTAGAGTTGGCCTATTTATAAGATTGAGTCCCACTGTTTTCACTGGATCTAAAGTAGAGAAATATCCTAGGTATTTCATTGATGAGATAGAAAATATCTTCCACGTGATGCATGCTACTGAGGTAGAGTTAGTAGAATTTATAGCTTATCAGTTGAAGGGTGGAGCTTACCAATGGTTTGAAGAGTGAGAGCATCTTAGGGGAGATAATGCTTAGTCCACTTTGTGGGATGATTTCTCTAATGTTTTTCTGAACCACTTTTTTCTCAAGAGTTGAGGGAGGCAAAAGCAAATGAGTTTGGAAACTTAATGCAAGGCAAAATGCTAGTCAAGAAGTATGCCTTAAAATTCCAACAATTATCTTGGTATGCTCTGGAGTTGGTGACTAGTATGAGGGCTAGGATGATAAAGTTTCCTTTCGAATCATCCCAAGACTTGATTCTAGAGAGTATGGTTGTTTAGTTAAACATGGACATGAATATTTCTTAACTCGTGGTTGGTATGCAGCAAGTTAAAGAAAAGAAGAAGAAAGAGGCTAATATTATGAAGTGGAAAAATAAGAAGTTTAGCTACTCAGATCAGGATATAGGTTAGCAACAAATTCATAGAGATGGGTGAAAATGGTCCAAGAAGAAGTGGGGTAACTTTGGTTCCTTCTCTATGGCTAGTGTTACCTACCTAAAAATGTCGGGTGATTGCCTTATTTAGAGTGGTAATTTTTTTAGGGCTTAGGGTGCCCATTCTCAGGCTAGTAGGGCTTAGTCAACTCCATCATATCCTCCTTGTAGATTCTTTGGTTAGGTGCATCGTGGTGTTTGTGATGAAGGGAGAAACAAGTTCTTTAAATGTAGTCAGATTGGTAATATATAGAGGGATTGTCTTTCCATGGTTGCTTCTAGGGAAAACAAGGTCCCTGTTGCTACTGCATCAGCTTCTGCACCAAAGGGTGCTGCTTCTGCTTCTGGCTCTAGCACTAGCCAAAACCCTCTCTATGCCCTCATTAACCGTTAGAAGTATGAGGCATCTCCCAATATCGTCACTGGTATGTTGAAACTATTTTTTCTTTATGTGTATTACTTACTTGATTAGGGGTCCACTCTCTCTTACGTGACCCTATTTGTGGCTATGCATTTTGAATCTGATCTAGAGTACATTTCGAACCCCTTTTTTATTTCTTCCCTGATAGGTGACTGTGTAGTTTCTAAAAAAGTCTATAGGGGTTGTATGGTATCTGTTAGTTGTAATAAAACTCCAGTAGATCTACTAGATTTAGACACGATTGATTTTGATATCTTAATGGGGATAGATTGGTTGCATTTGGGTTATGCTTTTTTAGATCGTTGAACTCGTAAGGTCATCTTCTATTTCCCTAATGAACCAATTATTAAATGGGAAGGTATTTCCTTAGTGCCTAAGAGAAGGTTCATATCGTATCTTAGAAGAGCCTAGAAATTAATTTCCAAGGGGTGTCTCTATCATTTGGTCTGAGTTAAAGATTCTACCTCAAAGAGTCCTTCCTTGACATCCATCCTAGTGGTAAATGAATTTCCTGAAGTTTGTCTCGATGATCTTCCTAGTGTTCCTCCTGAAAGGGATATTAATTTTTGGATTGATCTTATTTCAGACACTCATCCTATCTTTATCCCTCCATGTAGAATGGTTCCAGCTGAGTTGAAGGAGCTCATGGAACAATTAAAGGATCTTATGGAAAAGTGTTTTAGTCATCCTAGTGTGTCCCCGTGAGGTGAACCTATTTTGTTTGTGCGTAAGAAGGATGGTTCCCTCTAAATGTCTATTGATTACCAATAGTTGAATGAGGTGACGTTAAATAATAAGTACCATGTTCCAAGGATAGATGATTTATTTGACTAGTTTCAGGGTGATAAATTATTCTCCAAGATTGATATTCGGTCTGGGTACCATCTGTTGAAGATTAGGGAGACTGATATCCTTAAGACTGCTTTCTAAACCCAGTACGGTCATTTTGAGATTTTGGTGATGTCTTTTGGCTTGACCAACACTCCGATAGAATTTATGGATATTATAAATCACGTTTTCCATTAGTTTTTGGATTTGTTCATGATTGTCTTTATTGATGATATTTTGTTGTACTCCAAGAGTGAGGTAGACCATGTTGATCACCTCCGCCTTGTGTTGTTTGCATAAAAAGTTCTCTTAGTGTGAGTTCTGGTTGAATGTTGTGACCTATCTGGGTCATGTTGTTTCTAGTAATAGGATCATGGTAGATCCGCAAAAGGTTGTGGTTGTTAAGAAGTGGCCTAGGCAATGTCACCCAAAACTAACTCCATTAGAACTATGTTGCGGTCGATTGCAAATATAGTAACCCAAATAGGTTGGGGTCGAACCCACAGGGAAGATGCTGAATAATTGCTTGACTTGAATATTCAATTCGTATTGGCATTATACGGGTCATACTATGCCTTCTCGTATCCATTCCAGTGTCTGATCTCCTAATGCTTCCACTTTCTGTTCTTCATACAACTTCATCTTACGAGTCATATCTTGACAATATGACTCATGTTCTTCACTCATATCCAATTGGGACTTCTATCTTTCCAAGCTTTGAACACTGATTTGTGTATGGCTTCCCTATACAAGTTGTACTCAGACTTTTGACTTGTATACTTCTGATACTTCAACTTTTGATGGTATCTTTAGACTTTGTTATGCTTACGAAATCTTCATGCTACTCGTATCCTTGCTTATGTCTTGGCTGCTTGAGTTGTATCTTCTCCATACTTAGATTCTTTGTTTGGCTTTAGGTTTTGTTGTGCTTACGAGTCAACCTACGAGTCATATAATGTGTTGACGACTTGTGAGGTAACTCGTACCTTGATCAGTCTTGCTCTTTTTCAGGTCTTTTTATTTCAAATTCAGTCCAACACTCTTGTAGACCTGTTTTACCCGCAAGAAACAGAAAAGTGTATCATATCTACTAAAACAACCTAAGTACATGCATAAATTCTTGGTTTTAAGCATCGAAAGCGCCATGTTTCTATGGCACATCAACACCCTCAACTTAGACTTTTGCATGTCCACAGGCAAACAAAACCAAAAACTATTTTCGAACACAGAACCGATGCTCAAACAAGAAGAACTTAAGATACCCATGGCAGTGATTTTTGAACTCCACTTTCAATCATATTATTCCCCTCCTAGTTTTAACTTTTCAAGACTCAAACTGTGTATATCAATTTAGCACACGGAGAAACACGGGAGAATCCGATGATGGCATTACATTAGCAATAGAAAACTGGGGATAAATACAAACTACATTCACCAAACAATCTATCAACTTAGCAACATAACCCATGTGCGCTCAACGTCAAAGTGGTATAACAAATACTCTTTCACTCACAAAGAAGTATTACAGGTGTATACAGAATACCATAGTCATAAAGAATACCATAGTCTTGCCCTTATGCTCTCTTCCTAAGTTTCCAGATAATTATGGTAGGATCACTATAGGGATTTATTCAGCTTATAACATAGGCTTGGAGATGGTATGATATCTTTTGGGATTCATTTAGTGACTACACCTCCTTGACACTCCGATTTCTTTGAGGTCCACTAATTTCTCTATTTTTAAATTTATTTCCACCCTTATGTCTCCCTTTTTATTTTAAGAACTTTTCGCTCAGACCAGGATGGTTTTCTCACTTTATTTTCTTTTTTTTTCATTGTACTTTTCTCTTTTTTTCACCACACCTATCCAAGTTTCACGGATTTTTCATCTATACACTTTCTTTATACTCATTTTATCCTACGCGCCCCTATAATAGCCACCCTCAACTTAGGTGATTTTCCTGAGTTGAGGTGCAAAGTTTCCAAGGAGGACCAGGGCCAAATAGGTTCATTATAAGGGAAATGGGAAGGTGAAATTGGTGTAATCAACAAAGTTGGTCGATTTAGGCTCAAATATTTGGATCAAAGGGATTCATACTTTTTGGTTAGGGTTTTTAGGTTCAGGTGGACTCATAACAAAAAGAGCCTATGATTACTTCCCACTCGACTATCTTAGACCTAGGTAAAAGCAACCGGGCAAGTTCTAGATTCCAACACACCAGGAACTCAGTAATTCCTCACACACACTTGCACAGGATTACATTGCTAAGTACCATTCATCTGGTTATGCAATTGTTTGCCCCTAGTTGTTCTATCCCTAATAATAATGCCATTTTTAGGTTCCCAACAGTCTCATACATCCACATATATCACACAGTCACAAAATACAAAAATTTAGGAGGAACCTTAACTTTTTCAACACAATTCAATTAAATATAAATTCTTTCAGAATAACGATTTCAAATCCACAATTTACATTTCCAGAATCACTAATTTTCAAAATCACAAATCAGAATTTACTACAAATCAATTTCAAATTTCATCAAAAATCAATAAAATCCTCTGCCGTAGGTGCATATTTTCCCCCAATTTCAGCTGCCAGCACCAAAACCTACAAGTCATAACAAACTTTCAGCTATATATACTTTTCAACTATTCCTAGAATTTCTGAATGAGATATAGCCTCACCCCCAACTGAAAATCCTAGCACTATCCCCGAAGCTTATAAGATGTAAGATAAGGATGAAAGGTCATACCTGGGTGCTCAAGGCACCGTCTTAACATCATCAGCATATGGGCCCTTAGATCGGGTCCCACTCTCCTCATCTCTCATCCCATCCACCGGGGGACTAAAACAACAACAATAGTCGGGGGAACTACCTTATCTGCCTCAATAACAACTATGGGTGGTCTCGAACCACCAGCTTCAAGAGCTATCTTACAAATCCGTGTCTCTCGGTCCTGCTCATCCTGTATACTTTCTGCCATGGCCTTCTTCTCAGCCTCTTTCTCTTCACACTTTCTTTTTTTTCTCTCTCGTTTTTCTTCTCTGGTCTCCACTATTAGGTCTGGGATTGCCCAAATATTACAAACATGCATCGTGGGCATCACCGTCTCAATCACGAACTATAAAACCACTGATCAATCGTACAGTTCTGACCCAACCAGACCGAGGACCTTGTCATAATGGGCATCCCATTCCGACCGGGATCGAAGAACATCCCCATTACCCAACCCAACCTCCAGCCGCCTGCCCTAAGTTAGCTGAAATTTTGAGCATGTTCTAAGATAGTGTAAAAGCTCACATGAAGACTTTGAGATAAAATCACAACCATGACCGACCCAACTAAGTCCAACCATCCCATATCAACAATTCAACCATACCAAAACAAAGGTCTTAAACCAGTCCTAACCAAAGATATTCCCAAAACATAATATAATTAATCCCAAAATGAAATACAATGGAACAACGAACAATGTCGTCTAATGATGTCAGCCCTTCAATTTATTCCAATGCGATGGTTGACACAAATACCGATCCCACTTATTCCAACCCATAGAAGTACCACAAAGTCTATAACTAAAAGAGTAATAAAATCTGGTTGGGACATGCCCCCAACCACGGCCCAAACCAATATCCAAAATACAATCAAATTTCTAAAAGTATCCATAACATGAAATGGAGCATTCTGAAAGGATGGAAACTCACCACTTCAGTCCAAATGTTGATCCCCAAGTCAGGCACTACATAGGAGGAGTAGAACAGTCGGCTCCTACATTGCGTGGGTATATAACCGCCAGTAGACGGGTTAGCGAGTGAATGCTAGCATGATCTCAGGATAAGAATAAAATAATGTCATTTATAAAACCAAGTAAAACAATCCATATGCACACAACCATACACACACACACACATATATATATCTATGCTGGGAAAGGGAACGAGTTTAGCATGCCTTTAAAACCTTTACCTAGGTTGTGTAACTTTGTCGTCCTAAACCATCCACGGGCTATATAGATTTAGCTACCCTTGCAGAAAGCACCCTAGTGCTTGAAGCCGCATGACCAGGGAAGAAAATTGGGTATGACTAGTACATCCCCCAAAATATAGAGTGACATCATGCACATAGTCACCAAGACCAACCTTATATCAGCAAATATGAGTTTATAGTTTTGGTCCTCCGGGACCTCCACCTTCCACGGATTTGATATATAACCTACCATTATTGCCCAATTAAAACTATTTTGCAAACAACCAAACCATTAACCAATTATTAACCAAGGCCATCATTATTGGTGCCATCATAACAATCCTTACTTGTAAGTATTATCCATAGCCAATCATATATAGGTTTAAGGGGACTTTCAAGTGCCCTTCCATTTACCATATTAAACCACTTGGGGGCTTCCATATGCCCTACAAGAATAACCATTATCCATTTACCATTCGAAACCATTTAAACCATGCATAATTCCTTTACCAAGTTTTAAAAAATGCAAGAGTTCCATTAAAAGTAGTCAATGTAATAAACATATCTTTATAAGCATTTTGTCAAACACGTTGGGGGAATAATATGAGCAAAACCAATTCTAATTATCACCAAACCATTCCCATACAATCCAATTATCCAAAACCACTATTAATGCATATAAAAGCATAATTAAAAATATGAGAAACCATAACTAACCATTTAATATCAAAACCCCCAATTCATATTTGAAAACCAAAGTCATACAATCAATAAAATCATGAAAACATTCATAAAACCATGCTTTTAGATAGAATTAACAATTAGGGGAGTAAACTTGCCTTAAACCAAGATGATGATGGAAATAAATCACCAAGACAATCCCCCAATGAATCCTCTAGTTGAACCATAGCATCCCTTGCCCACAAGCTTTTTGAGAGAATTATAGAGTGTTTAGAAGAGTTTTTAAGTGTAATGAATGAAATAATAGGGTAAATAACCAACCAGGTAGGTTAGACGTCGTGGGACCTTATTAGGATAAGTGGGAAAATACCCAGAATACCCCTACTTAAGTTGCACAAAAATCCCATCACAGGGGTACTACTGACCCTTATGTGTCATACCATTCTAATACGAGTGGTACACTTCACTGTCTGACATACGACTCATCCACCCAAGTTGTATCCAAAGAATATGATTCGTACCCTTCATCCTTACACCTGGCAGATTTAAATTTGAGAAAGATTTAGACACTGTCCACTATACGAGTCTTGGGTATGACTCGTACCCTGGCTTACAGCTCACGATGAGCCACTCATACTCAGATCCAACTTAAGTAACCAATTCTAAGATTAAGTTAAGGAACCAAATGATCTGTAACCACTAATATGACTAGTACCCATATTTTGTATCCATTCTAGTAACCAATATCTATTCCACCAACCAACCCTAGTCAGCATACGACTGGACCTTACGATCTGTACACCAATATACAACTCGTACCCTTGAGTTATACTGGGTCCAGAGACTAGAATTCTAGGAGGTTTTTGAAGGTATAAAAACGAAGGGGTTTCAGTATCCCCCACTAGGAACATTCATCCCCAAATGACGGACAAGGTAGGGGTAACCACACGTACGAGTCATTTACATTATAAAATATATTTCTAATCTTTAACAAAGTTCAAAAACAAAGGCAAGGATATTAATATTTTCTTTAACAAACACTTAAAATAAAGATTAAAATAAAGATGTGTTGAAGACATATTTCTTTCGCATGAATCCCATGAGCAAAAAACAAATGCAGATATTTAGACTTCATGTCCTCTTTCATTTTCCATGTAGTTTCTTCTACCTTATGGTTCTGCCAAAGAACCTTAATCAAAGCTACATCCTTGGTCCGTAACCAACGAACCTACCTATCTAAGATCTCAACTAGACCGTTTCATAAGACAGAGTGTTTGGGATACCCAATCCTTCTGAAGGCACAACTGAAGAAAGATCACTAATACACTTCCTCAATATGGAAACATGAAAGATAGGATGAACCAAGCTTAATCTAGAAGGCAAATCTACCTCATAAGCAATATTATGAATTCTCTGCAATATCTCATAAGGACCAACATATCAGGAACTGAGCGTCCCTTACTTACCAAACTGCACTACTCTCTTCATATGAGATACCTTGAAGAAGATTATATCCCCAACCTCAAACTCTTAGTCTCTATGCGTAACATCTGCGTAGGAATTTTGGCAACTTTGGGCAGCCTTAAGCCTCTCCCAAATCATCTTCACCTTCTCCATAGCCTGATAAACCAAGTCGGGACCAAATATGTCTGCCTCACCAAGCTCAAACCAACCAATAGGAGACCTACACCTCCTAACATAAAATGCCTCAAAAGAGGCTATACTAATACTAGAATAATAGCTATTATTGTAACCAAACTCCACTGCCACCATAATCAATCACACAAGCCCAAAGTATATCCTACAATGTCTGAATAGTTCTCCCTACTTACCCATCTATCGATGGGTGAAAAGCAGTACTCAGACTAACCTTAATCTCCAACCTTTTCTAAAGAGACCTTCAGAAGTGAGATATAAACTATGTGCTACAATAAAAAATGATCAAAACAGGAACCACATGCAGCTTCACAATCTCCTAAAGATACAGATTTACATAATTCTCTACCGAGAAGGTAGTCCGCATTAGCAAAAAGTGCTCAGATTTCCCCAACTAGCCTTATGGGTTGCCTCCCATGCAACGCTTGATTTAACGTTGAGGCATGACATGATTTCCTTGGTTACACAGGATTCACCCAAGTCATTTTAAAAATTACATCAATTTCCTTAGTGTTACCCATATAGTTCTTTACTCTTTGCCCATTCACCTTAAATGGGGCTTCGCTATCCCTCTTCAATTCTAAATCACCATATGGAAATACTCTAAGCACAGTAAAGGGACCATACCATCTAGACTTCAACTTACTTGGAAACAAGTGAAGCCTTGAGTTGTAGAGCAATACCTGGTCACCTTTCTTGAAAATTCTTTTCTCAATTTTGCAATGATGATCCAACTTTATCTTTTCCTTATAAAGTGCAGAATTTTCATATGCCCAAAGTCAAAATTCATCCAAGTCATTCATATTGTTCAATCTTGATTTGGTTGCATCTTACCACTCAAAGTTTAGCTTTTTCAACGCCCAAAGTGCTTTATGTTCAAGCTTAATAGGAAAGTGAAAAGCTTTTCCATACACTAACTAATATGGTGAAGAACCAATTAGAGTCTTGAATGCTGTCCGATAAGCCCATAATGCATCATCTAACTTTTGTGACCAATCAGTCCTATTGACATTCACTATTTTCACTAACTAATAAGAAAGTGAAAAACCTTTCCATACACTAACTAATATGGTGAAGAACCAATTAGAGTCTTGAATGTTGTCCGATAAGCCCATAATGCATCATCTAAATTTTGTGACCAATCAGTCCTATTGACATTCACTGTTTTCACCAAGATGGGTTTAATTACTCTATTGGACACCTTAACTTGTCCCCTAGTCTGCGGACGATAAGATTTACCACCATGTGTTTCACTCCATACTTCTCAAGCAGACCTTTAAATAAACAATTACAAAAATGTGACCCACCATCACTAATGAGAGCACATGGTGTGCCAAATTGAGAAAAGATGTGTTTTTTAGGAAAGCAGTGACACTACACGCTTCATTGTTGGGAAGGGAAACTATCTCCACCCATTTAGAGACATAATCTACATCCACTAGTATATACTTAATGCCAAAGGAACTCACAAAAGGCCCCATGTAATCTATACCCCATACATCAAACAATTCCAATTCTAAGATAGGAGTCATACAAAGTTCATGGCATCTAGAGATATTACTTTGTCGTTGACACTGGTCACTAGCGGAAGTAAAATCATATGCTTATTTGTAGATTGTTAGCCAATAATATCCATATTGCAAGATTTTATGGGCTATGCAAGTTCCTCCATTATGACCCTCAACTGGCAAAGAATGATAAGAATCAAGTATACTCATCATATCCACCTCAGGTCTGCATCTATAAATAATTCCATTCGTATAAATTCTGAATAAACAAGGCTCATCCCAGAAAATTTCCTTACCTCATGCATAAACTTCTTTCTCAGCTGAAAGGAAACATCTTCTGGAACTAGATTACTGGCTAGATAATTTGCATAGCCTTCAAACCTTGGAGTTAGATCTTGGAAAGCTTCTAATATCTGCTCATCTAGAATATTGTCATTAATCTCAAGCCCACCTTCAACATTCTACGTAGCTTCCTCCTCTAGTCTAGATAATTGATCCACAACTTAACTCTCAGTGCTTTTTCTATCCTTGACCTCAAAATCAAATTCTTGAAGCAATAGCACCCACTTAATCAGTCTACAATTTGCATCTTTTTTCTCCATCAAGTATCATAATGTTGTATGATCAGTGTGCACAATCACCTTTGTCCCAATCAAATAAGATCTAAACTTCTCAAAGGCAAAAACCACACCCAACAAATCTAGTTTCATCATGGTGTAGTTCTTTTGAGTAGGATTGAGTGCCTTGCAAGTGTAGTAAATGGGATGCAAGATCTTTTCTTTCTATTGGCCTAGTATAACCCCTAAGGACAAACCACTTATGCCACACATAATTTTAAAAGAAAAGGACCAGTCTAGATATACAATGATAGGAGTAGTCATCAACTTCTCTTTCAAATGCTCAAAAGTCTTCAAGCATGCTTTCGTAAACTTCAATTTCACCTATTTCTCAAGATGCCTACAAAGAGGGTTGGCTATCTTAGAGAAGTCATTGATGAAACGCCTATAAAACCTAGCATGTCCCAAAAAACTATGAACAACTTTCACTAAAATTGGTGGAGGTAATTTCTCAGTCACTTCAATTTTAGCTCTATCTACCTCAATACCCCCTTTTGATATTTTGTGCCCAAGAACAAATCCTTCTTTGACCATAAAATGGCACTTTTCTCAATTAAGCACCAAGTTGTATTCTTCACATATCTTAAGAGCATTCACCAAGTAAACTAAGCAGTCATCAAATAAATCACCAATGATTGAAAAATCATCCATAAATACTTTGATGGCATCTTCTACCATGTTTGAGAAAATTGACATCATATATTTCTGAAATGTGGTTGGAGCATTACATAACTTGAATGGCATTCGTCTGAATGCTAAGGTCCATGCATACCCTTCTTCCTGTGACTGGTTTTATTAGCACTAGATCATTCTTCTCATTAGGCACAATAGTAATAGCGCCTTTCTTCGTCACACATTATACTGGACTGACCCACTTACTATCAGCAATAGGATTCACTACACCAGTATCCAACCACTTAATTATCTCTTTCTTCACCACCTACTACATAGGAGGAATGAGTCAATACTGATTCTCTATATTTGGAATGTAATCCGATTCAACTTGAATTTTATAAGTACACAAGCCAGGAAAAACACCCATAATATCTGCAATGGACCAACGTATGGCCCTGTTAAATCTCTATAATACTGATAATAATTTTTCTACTTTTGACTGTATCAAATAATTTGCAATAATAACAGGCAAAGTATTATTCAATCTCTTCAATGAAAAGTATCAAATCATTTGCGCATACAATCTCTTCATACTCTTCAATGCCATCACTATCAATGTTCATAATCATGGTTGAAAAGCTTCAACACCTAACTTCTCTTCAATAAGAATAACAATATTAGAATCATCATCCCAAAGAGTAACTAGATCAATACCATGGAATGAATTTATCTCATCATCATACACATAATCACTGATATCACTCTCAACTTATTAGGCTACTTCATAGGTTTGTATACATTGAATATCACCTATTTATCATTAAGTTTTAGCATCAGATGTCCTCTCTCCAAATCAATCAACGTCCTACCTGTAGCTAAGATTGGTCTTCCCAAAATAAATAGGATTTGAAAGTTGTAAGACCTCATAAAATTCTTTCATAGTATGAACCTTAGAGCATGTTAAGTAAAGTTTCAATCCGCCCCTAAAAGGTTGAGAAGTATCTTCCCAAGTAAGAACTATTTTAAACCATGTAGAATTTCCCTAATATCGACTTTTTGTCATGTATATAATTGAATAACCTTTCCGTCGATATCAAATTCGTCCAAATCCAACGCTCGGGCAAAGAGTTAGAGCCATTTTAGTAAGACAGTGTACCACCTGGTACTTTAGCGCGTCGCAGAGCCAGCCAAAATAGTAATCGTCAAAATCCAGTGAGCCTCCGCAATTATGGTGCATCGTGCCAAGGCTTAATTTTAGAGTTGTCAATTTTCAGTGCACCAAAGCGATTCCACCGCGCCGTGGTGCCTTTTCAGTTTGCAACCAAGGTGGCAACGCAATTTCCACCGCGTCGTGCTATTAAGCAGTTTTCCGATTGTTTAATTTCCAGTAAGTTGACGCGATTCCACTGTGTTGAGCCAGCATATAAAATTGGGATTTTTCATTTTAATTCTAGAGGCTAAAAGGGTCATTTTGCTACCCCTATATATACTCCTTAACACGGAATTTGGCCTCATTTTAACCTAAAAATACTAGTTTTCTCTCAAAGTTGTTCAAGAACAAGAGCTAGGATTTTTACAAAATTAAAACCCTTCCTTCTTCTTCAAGAGAAATCAAGAAAATCAAGAATCTCTCCAAGAGCTTTCAAGAAAGAGTTTCTCTAAGGTATGTACATGTTGATTCTTGGGTCCCTTTCATCCAAGAAGCTCAAGAACCCTTTTCTAAATTTCAAAGATCTTATGTTTATGAGTTTTCATGATTCATGTGAATTGAAATTGGAGTTCATGCTATTATTGAGTTTCTAATTCATGTTTTGTTTACGAGGTTTCAAGCTTTGACCCTAGTATGTGATGTTCATAATAAACCCTCTTCAAGTTGCTTGTTAAGTGATATGTTCATGTCAATTAAGTGAAGAAATTTTTAAATAAGCAAAGCATGCTCCCCATATGTTTGATAAAATGCTTATGCAAAGAAACTAGAGCTCTTATAGAATATTGACTAGAAATCCCCAATTTTGTTCAAGCCCATGCATGCCAAGTATTTGTTGAAAAGCCTTAGTGAATGAATTGTGACATGACAGCATGAAATTCCCCAATTATGTGCTCTTCGATACATGCTAAGACTTTAATACATGCTGAGTGTTTGATGTAAGACCTTGTTGATTGGAGTATGAGATAATAGCATGTCTCCCTATACTATTACATATTTATGATTTCTAAATACTTGAAGAGATGCTTTAGTGATTGTGATGGTGAATAAATGTCCATGGTATTGATTATTCAAGAATGGTTATGTTTTACTTTTATGTTATCGAGTCCAGGGGGTATTTATATCCGACAAATTAGCTGTAGTCTAGAGCCCATGTCAGTTTCCTTGATAATCTTGACTAAGCCACGACTGTCAAAACTCAGTGAGTTATAGAAATCTGTACTCTCAGACAGATAAAGAACTCATGAAATCTCAAAAATCTCCGTAATCGCAGTATTGCTAGTATTCTAGACTCAATTCAGTACTCAGCTCAGACTTAGTAGTATTCAAGTGCTCAATTTAAAACTCCGTATCATACAGTTAGATAACGAGATTCAGTAGTATTTTGTCAGATACAAAACCAAGTAAATTTAGCTTAAATCATTTAGATCAGTGGAGAAATATGATCAGTATCAGATTCAGTTCAGTTTAAGTTAAGAATTAGTTCAGAGTCTAAAAAGTTAGGAGTAGGAGGTAGCACCGAGAGAGTACAGGGATGGCGGTCCCCGTTTGAGAGGCAGAGTTATTAGGAGCAAATCCTTGAACTCCAGAACTATGTATCCAGTGTAAGATGCAGGAGTCACTCATTAGAAAAAGCTTGTCACCTGCTAGATAGGTGTAACGCCTCGAAAAATGGGTCCTGGAGCGTCATACGGTGCTTGAGGCTACGGGTAGCCCCAAGCTAACCCTTTGAGCCGTTTTCATTCAGTTCAACACAAATCAATGGGGTTTATATAAATAACCCTCAAATATCAACAGAGTAATCATCATCCAAGAATAAAAGAATTTCAAAAAGATAACAAAATACAACTTATTAGTCAACTCCCAACATCTATACTAGTCTGACAAGCCTCTAAGAAAATCAATAAAACTAGCAAGCCATTGAGACATGCCCCAACTAACTCATACTCAGTTATCAAATGTAAACAATTTTGTGAAACCAACAGCAGACATCACGTCCTCAAAACATGAGGACTCACCACAATCGAGGATATAGAACAGCATGCCCGAAGAATCACTGTCAAACCTGGAACTGAGCACCTGAACCTACATTCCGAGAAAATGCAGCCCACATCCTAAGATGTGGGTCAGTACCATGGAAAGGAACCAAGTATATGGGGTGTATGAAGTTGTATAAACATCATTATCATAAATATTTATAAGAAATATGCAGGATGTATAAAAGACTCACATAGCCCAAAAAAAATTATCATAATCATGAGAGGATGAAATAAGTACAATAACATATGTGAGTCATCATATAATTTGTCAATTACTTTCAGTTCATCAAGAATATCAATTCTCAAAATATAAATATCATTTAAATCTTTCGAAAGAATAACTTTCACAATTCTACTTTCAAATCACTTCACTATTCACCATAGGCACAAGGAAACACACACACACTAGGAGATCCTATAACCGACATAAACCATGTGAGCTACATGGAGTCCAACGTACAACCCACATTGGGGAGAGCCGTCCTATCCTTACCATTGGAGTAGGACTATTGATATCAAATCCAAACAAATTAGTGATCATTGTATAAATCAGCCTCAGGCTCACTCCTACGGGGGCAAGTAGTTCTAGGGAAGTAAGGTCGCTTTATACCTCCCACTCAGTGCTAAAGATTTCTCCCGAACTTAGCTCAAATCATTTTAAAGACAATCCACAACAAAAAAATTTCAGCAATATATAAATATACATCGGGAGTCATCATGCTTCCCATCTATCAAAATCAACCGCGTTGTGGATTTCTTTCACACTCGAGTTCAAAACAACTCCATTAAGACCAGAAGGTTAAATCATTCAAAATATCTCAAATATTCAACATCAACATGTTTATAACACACACTTTCTAAAAAAACACAATTTCCAATGGAGATTCATGACCCAAATATCAAAATCATGATAAATATTGTTCAAGATTCATACTTTATATCACTACACATGTAAATTCATCTTTCAAAATCATAAACATCAAGATTTCATAATAATCATCATAAGATATGGGTTCATTCTTCAAATTTATAAAAATCAAATAAAAATCATGCCTTTGTAAAGAAAATTACTTTTGGGCACAAGAACGAAAGAGAGTTCTTGTTGAAAACCCCCGCATACCTTAAATGATGAACTTTAGATCGATACTCATTTTTGAGATGTTAATCGTGCCTTTGAATGATGGTTCTTGGAGTTGTTGAACTAGGAACTTGGAATCTTGAATAAATTTGCAGAATTAATAGCGAACTTTGGAGGTTCTTGAAGTTCTTGAACTAAGAACTTGGAATCTTGAATAAATTTGCAGAAGTTATGGTGAACTTTGGAGGTTCTTGAAGTTGAATGTAGGAGCTTAGGGTTTTCTTTTTGAGGGAATCTGATGAAATATAACATATAATGCTTATAATAGACTTTAATATAGGGTTTGGATGGATTTTGGGTGAGGGGGGATGACCAAAATACCCCTAAAAATAAAAAATTTTCGAATCTGTCGTTTGGTGGACTATTTTGATAGTCTGAAGTAGATCAACCATAACGTTTTACTCCGATATTCAAATTGGATGAAACCAATTTCATTAGAAAGAGTACTCTCATATATTTTTGTTGATATATAGTATCTCACCCAGATCATTGTGTACGAGGAGTTATGATTATTTGAAGTTGACCAAAAAATTTAATTTTGATAGGCTGAAGTAGATCGACCATAACTTTTTGCTCTGATAGACAAATTGGATAAAACCAATTTCATTGGAAAGACGACTTGCAGAGATTTTTGTTGATATATAGTAGATCACCCAGATCATTATGTACAAATATTTATGATCGTTTAAATTTGGAGCAAAAATACGCCAGGCCTCAGTACTTTTTTCTGCACGTTTTACTGTTCACTACTATTCACGGTTCGATCAAAATGTCATAACTCGTTGCTCGGGTTTCCGTTTTGTAAGATCCACATATTTTTGGAAATATTATTTGATAATCTACTTAATGGTGGGTCATAATCTAAGACATTCCACATGAAAAATTTATAATTTATTCTAGAAGATAGAACCCAACATGTTTACGCACAAAATTTCAACAAAAAATTTCCCAGGGTATTACAATAGGCTTGACTATTATACTACCTTAGGCTTGACTTCCTGCGAGGGTTAACCATTAGAGATACTTGACCAGAGAGGTCCTTACCTGTGGAACGGTATTGACACCTTTCTAGCTGGGGTTACAGGTTGGACCCTACCATCTTAGATTTGAGGCATGTGGGTTAAGTGAGAACTCCCACAGTTGCAATCTCAGTATCAATATTTAGAGTAGAACTCAAAAATTAGGACTATCAGATACAGTCATCTATATCAGTAAGGAACTCAAATAGTTCTATTGACTCATGGACCACCCGCTAGATAGGAATGGTCCCACATAAAGTTATTAAGTAATTTTATTATCAGATCCAGAGATCACCCGCTAGATAGGCTTGATCTCACTCTCAGGTTCAGTTGAGTAATCTCATTATAAGATCTAGAGATCACCCATTAGATAGTCTTAATCTCAGTCTCAGATTCAGTTGAGTTTTCTTATTATTAGATTCGGAGATTTTTCGCTAGATAAGTTTGATCTCAGATATAATCTTTTCTTATCATTGATAGTAGATTCTAGAATCATCCATTAGAGAGGTTTGATATCCGATGCAGCCAGTTGAGAGTAGAAAGCTCAGAATTTAGTCATTGATATGAGTAGATTCATTTAATCAGTTTCAGTATCATCAGTTTTCAAGATCAGTCGCTAGATAAGACTAATCTCAACTCCAGTACTCAGTTATCAATATCTGAAGATTCAGTTGTTTAGTATCTCAGTATTAGCAGTGAGTTCAGATGACAGTAAGGCAGTATCCCAGTTTTAGTATTTTGAGTCACAATGATTTCAGTTATGAATTGTGTATTCATACATGTGTTCTCATTCAATACTCTCATGATTATTTAGTTAAGTAATTGTTTATGTATAATCCCTTGAATTTAGCCTTACCTTATCTTCATACTCAGTATATTTTTGTACTGATGCATTTGTGCTATGGTGTTTTATTTGATACCATAGGTTTGGAGGCATAAGATCCAGAGTACCCAGAGCAGCTCGATCCCAGTCAGCAACAGTAGACATAACAGTGAGTCCTCTTCAGTCGAGGATGATCCTTATTTTTATTATTATCATATTAGACTTAGTTTATTTTTAGTAGACAGAGTTAGTTGGGGACATGTCCCATCAACTGCACGGTTCAATCAGTTTAGCGGCTTTCAGACAGATGTATCAATATTCAATTTTCAATTTTGAGTATTTTTAGATGTTTTGAACCTTATAGCCAATTTATGTATTTATTATCTATATTATACAGTGTTCAAGTACAATATCAGTAGAGGGTTAGCTTGTGGTCCTTCGAGATCATGAGCACCGTGTAACATTCCAATTCCAGAAAATTGGGTCATTACAAAAGTCCACTTTGTAGTCCAAGATCACAAAATTAGTAGGAAAAATAAAGAAGCCACCTTCACCAATACGTCATATAGAATGCCAATTGCTTTTTCATTGTCCTATGCGTCATTGCTAGTCTCATGGTAGTTGGTTTGGGAGTTCTCGACCCCAACTATTTGAATACTACAAAGGGCATGAGGTTGATGCTATCATTCAACTCATATAATGCTTTAGTGAGGTTGAAAGATCTAATAGTGTAAGGAATGGTGAAAGCGCCAGGATCCTCCTTCTTCTCTACCAATGATCTAGTAACTACAACATTGTAATGATGAATACTATTGACTAGCTCATAACTCACTGACCTTTTCTTGGTGATTAAATCTTTCATAAATTTTACATATCCTGGCATTTCCTCCAATGCCTCAACAAGTGGTATGTTGACTGACAACTCTCTTAATATAGATAAAAATTTTTGATACTTTCTTCTTGTGACTTTTTCATCCTTTGAGGAAAGAAAGAAGGAGGTCTTGGAATAGGCTTTAGCACAGGCTTCTCAACCTTGTATTTTTCTTTGTTCTCTTTAATACTGCTCAGCATCAACAGGATCATAATCATTTTTGTGCTTATCTATAGTGGGAACATGTTGGGATATGGTGGTTTTACCACTTCAAGTGATAATGGCATGGCAATGAGCACTATTTTTTGGATTCTAAACTGTATTACTAGAGAGAGTGCCCGGCTGCCTCTAATTCACTGTGTTTGACATCTGACCGAATTATTGCTCCAACTATTTGATTGTTGTAACACATGATTTATCTTTCTTATTTATCCCAGAAAAATCTACCATAATATCCTTAAGTCAACTTTCTTGACTTTCTTGTCCTTTAACTAACTTTGACAAAAGTGCCTCTATTCTGGATTCTGAATCACGATGCCTAGGTGGAACATACTTATCACTATTCTCCTTGTAGTCATCTTTTGATGCCAATCACCATATCTTTTTACTTCTATCTCTATATCTATCATTATAATAGTTCCAACCTTAATTCCCTTGCCCTTGGGCTCAGAAATCCTCCAGACTACGATCAAGATACTTTGCTTCCTCTTCAAATTCAATCTCAAAAGTTTTTGAAGTAGATGCCTGAGTCCCCACTGTATTTACTTTCTCAGCATTCATTGTCGTAAATTTCTTAATAATAACCCTAATATCCATCCAAAGTTGAGAAACTTCCTCTACTACAATATTATGACCTACTTCATAAGTATTAGCAGCTCTAATATCATATGCATCTCTAGTATGCCACCCTCTATTGGTCACTGAAATATCATCTAGCATCCCTTGTGTATAATCCCACTGAAGTCGCATATATGCACCTCCTAAAATAGTATTCGTCATTTCTCTTGAACTAATATTTAGTAATCTGTAGAAGATTCTAGCAAATTTGACCCTCTAATTTTGTGATTAGGTACCATACTCAGCTTCTTCTTGAATCTAAATCATGCCTCATACAAGGATTCTGTAGGTTACTATCTGAAATTATAAATTTCATCTTACAACTATAACATCCTTATGGGAGGGAAAACCTACTAAGAACCTATTTTCTCAACTCATTCCAAGAAGCGATGGAACCTCTTGAAAGTTCCCCTAACTATAGTGATGCTTCTCCAGTAATCAAAATTGGGAACAACCTCAACCTCAAAGCTTCTTATTCTACCCCTAAAATGGTTTAATATGTGCAGATCCCAGTAAAGTTAGCAAGGTACAGATTTGCATCATTAGTTACTACTCCTGAAAAGACACCCTTTAAGTTCAACAGCTGGATCATAGCACTAGTAATGCCAAACTTCATATTGGGGGGTAGTGGTGGGGTAATGATTGCTCTTGTCTCAGTCAGTTAAATATGTCCCATATCCCCGTCGTCTTCCTTAAATGGTTACAGAGGCTGATATGCAGGGATCATTAGAACTCTACCTCTCTAAACTTTATTACCTACTTGTCTCGACCTGACAAGTTCTCTATTTTGAGATCTCCAAACCTCTTCAGCTAACCTAACCTCTTCAGCTTCTCATCTCTCTCGCTCTAGAAGTTATTATATCTATATATCAATAACATTCTATGGATTAAGTGGATTAAGAAGGATTGCCGCATTTGGATCAACAGGTGGAGGGTCTTGACCCCTAGTAGGAACACCATCATGAACTTGTTCCGCCATTCTTCGTAGTGTTTGAATAATTCTTTATGGATATGGATAGAATGGGAGTAAGGGATTGCCTCTTCTCCTTGTGTTTGACATACACCAGTGTATGCCAAATTAAAAAATAGAAAATAAAATCAGCAAACTTCACCAATTCAATTAACTACTCAAACTGTCTTCCCCGACAATGGCGCCAAAATTTGATGTCCCCTAAAACTAAATCCAATAGAAGTATATTGTGGTTGACTGTAAATATAATAACCCAACAAGTTTGGGGTCAAACCTAAAAGGAAGATGTTGAACAATTTCTTGACTTGATGTAATCAACGAGCAGTACAAAAAAGTAAATAGGGATATTTTTTTAACAGTTGCAGGTAGTAACCAAAACTTTAGTGCTTTTAAGTTGTAAACAATAGAATATGAACACTAGGCTTATGTTCCCCCTAGCTTCTTAACTCTGTAAATTTCTCGTGTTTAACCCACCTATTTTGTTGTTCTGTATGTAAAGTCTACAAGATATGTATTATCAGTCATCTTGTGAATGAGAAGATAAATCTCACCCTTTACCGGTTTAATCTCAGGGCGTCGCCTTATTTCTCTTTTCTATGATCTTAGTTCACTATCATCTTATAATATCAAGTGATTAGATGATATGGCAGGGACTATAAGATAGAGGTGAATCCCAAATCACTATCCTAATCTTGTTTTCCTAATCATAAGCTCTCTTGTAAGGATGAATGCAAATACAGGATATCTCAAGCTTCTGTACTAGCTCACAGATTAATTATTGCAAAGAAGATTAAGATACATGCATAAATCCTAGAATATATTAATATCACACTTTCTCTATTAAGCTAATTTGCCAGGGTTCCTACAACCCTAGTCAAGGAGATTAGACATTCATGTTCATACAAAAATCCATGATTATCAATGAAGAGGACAAAGAAAAATACAAGTTATGTCATCACTCATTATGACTCGGTCTTCAATTCATTCCGGTATCATACAAATGTACCACGTTTTCTTGTATCTATTCTAGTGTCTGACCTCCTAAGGCTTCCACTTTTTGTTATTCATATGAATTCATCTTAAGAGTCATATCTTGACAACACAACTCATATTCTTCACTCGTATCTACCTAGGACTTTTGTTTTTCCAAGCTTTGAACACCAGTCTGTGTACGATTTCCCTATACGAGTTGTACTCAGACTTATAAATTGTATACTTCTGAGACTTCAACTTTTAAAGGTAGATTTAGACTCTATTATGATTATGACTTTTTCATACGACTCGTATCCTTGCATACAACTTGGATGTTTGAGTCATATCTTCTTTATACTCAGATTCTTAGTTTGGCATTAGGTTCTGGTGAGCTTATAAGTCAGCCTACGAGTCATATAGTTTGTCAATGACTCATGAGGTGACTCGTACCTTGATAAGTCTTGCCCTTTTTAGGTATTTTTATTCCAAATTTAGTCCAACACTCTTGTAGACCTGTTTTACCTGCAAGAAACACAAAAGTGCATTATATCTACTAAAATAACCTAAGTACACGCATAAATTCTTGGTTTTCCATATAGAAAGTATCGTTTTTCCATGACACATCAGACTACGACTCCAACTGATACTTGGAGTTTTATGGGTTTTCCTGGTTATTATAGAAGGTTTGGGGAGAGCTTCTCTTCTATTACTGGCCCTTTAACCAAGTTGACTCAGAAGATGATGAAGTTTTTATGGTCGAATACTTGTGAGGGCAGTTTCACAAAGTTAAAGAAAAAGTTAACTTTGGCTCTGATCTTGACCATACCCGAGGGTACTAAAGGTTTCATGGTATAATGTGATTTATCTCGGGTGAGAGTTGGTTGTGTATTGATGCATCATGGGAAGGTGGTTGCTTATGCTTCTAGATATTTAGAGCTGAGGTAAAACAAAAGCAAAAGATAGATCCTATCTTGATGCAAATAAAGAATGATTTAGACAAGCAAATAGTAATTATTTTCTAGATTGGAGATGATGGTATCTTGAGGTACCAAGGGAGGTTGTATGTTCCTGATGTTGATTGTTTGCAAGGTAGGATTTTGGGTAAGTCCCATGAGTTATGGTATACGATTCATCTAGGTTCAACAAAGATGTATCATAATCTTAAGAAGATTTATTTGTGGGATGATATGAAATGGGTTATAGCCAAATTTATGGCTAAGTGCAAAGTGTGTCAACAAGTGAAGGTGGAATACTTAAGGCCTGGAGGGTAATCTCAAAGATTGAGTTGCTGGTATGGAAATGAGAGATAATTAATTTGGATTTTTTCATTGGTCTTCCCCGATCTCTCCAGTAGTTTGATTCAATTTGGGTCATCTTGGATAGGATGACTAAGTTTGCTTACTTCTTTCCAATGAGGACTAATTTCACATTTGAGGATTATGCTAAGTTATTCATTGACGAGGCCGTGAAGTTATATGGTACACCAATTTCCATTATTTATGATCGAGGTACTCAATTCTTATCTCACTTTTGGAGGTTGTTAGAGGGGTTTAGGGACTAAGCTAACCCTTAACACCATTTTCTACCTGAATACAGATGGTCAGGCAAAAAGGACTTTTCAAGCTTTGGAAGATATACTTTGGGACTATATAATCGAATATGATGGTAGCTAGGTTGACTACTTGTCACTCATAGAGTTTTTTTTGTAATAATAGTTATCACTCTAGCATTGGTATGACTCTTTTTGAGGCCTTGTATGGTAGGAGATATAGGTCTCTTATCGGGTGGTTTAAAGTTGGTGAGGCTAAGATGCTTGGATAGGATTTGGTTCACCAGGAGATGGAAAAGGTGAAGGTGATTTAGGATAAGCTTAATACTGCCTAAAGTCACCAGAATTCCTATGTAAATGTGAGAAAAAAAGAATTGGAATTTAATATGAGAGATTGGGTTTTCTTAAAGGTGTCTCCCGTGAAGAGAGTGATGTGGTTTGGGAATAAAAGGAAACTCCATCCCTGATATGTTGGCCCATACTTGGTTGTGAAGAGGGTTGATAATGTTTCTTATGAATTAGAGTTGCCTTCTGATTTGGACTTCGTTCACCCGGTGTATCATATGTCAATGTTGATAAAGTGCGTGGGTGATACGTTGATGGTTTTTTCTTTGGAAAGGCGGATATTACGGATTTCTTTTCTTATAAGGAAGTTTCGGTGAAAACCTTATATTGTCAAGTCTGTCAGTTAAGGATAAAGGATACAGCTTCAGTAAAGGTTCTTTGGTAGAGCCAAACAATTGAGAAAACTAATAGGGAAGACAAAGAGTACATGAAGTCTAAGTATCTGTTCTTGTTCCTCGATTCGGACAATCGTGTTTGAGGTATGTGTATACCTCAATATTTTATTTTCTGTCTTTGTTAAACAAAATTGGGATTTCTATAGTATCTTTTTTGCTATCTTTATTAAGGTAATGGTGGGAAGACCTTGTGTTAAATCGTGCTAGCATATGCCTTGTCCTATCATTCGAGGATGAATAATCCTAAAGGGGGGAGTATGTAATGCCCCGGGTTTTTGGTCCTTGAAAAATTCCTGAAGTTTTGAACTCACTGCCCTAGTTACTACTGGACCATCTGAGTTGTAGGGGGCCTTAATGGGTCGTTGGGATGAGTTGTAATCAAATAAGTAATATTGTGGCTATATTCTGCTCTGAGTATGAGTGGCTCACTAAGGTCCGTAAGGATTTTTTATGAGTCGTTAGGTGTAATCGTAGGGTGTCGAGTATATGCCCTAATTTATGTTCTGTGTAGACTACGAATGGACCCTATGAGTCTAGGGTCCTATTATGAGTCAGTTCAGTGAGTCATAAGGTCGGCAGTGTAGGGTGCCATATAGATCTTCCTTGGTTATGACTAGTGGTGACGAGTCATAAGAAGTGGCTACGAGTCAATGGTTGACCCGTAGTCAAAGGGCAACACTTTTTTAGCTTTAAAGTTAAGGGCATTCTGGACATTCCCCCTCAAAGACAAATTGAAACCCACGTCTTTTAACCTCCTTAGGGTGTCATTAGCACTCAAAAACTAATCTAATTAACTTCTCAAACACTCCAATAGGCTTTGTGAATTCTCTTAAGCAAGTCTAGTTAGGGTTTCATTAAGTGGTCATCTAAGGGCTCTAGAGTAAAATTCTCTCTGTGAAACTTGATATTTCAGCATGTGACTCTACCCTTAAAGTGAATATCTCTATAGCATGAAAGTTCATGGTTATTTATGTTATTAAAAATAAGGGTTTTTACATGATTGGGGTCTTGTTAATGAATCGTTAATTAATTGTTTTCCCATGGTTTTATTGTGCATTACTCATGTTTTAATTATGGTTTTGAACTTGTGGGTGCATGGGTATGGTGAATGAACTTGGGAATTGTGATTTTTCCTAAACTTGTGACTTTTAAAGTAGTTATGACCCCAAACTCATAATTTGAAGTTGTTTTTAGTTATGAGGACTATGGAAATTTCACTATTCCAAAATTATCACATTAAGATGTTGAATTGAACCTTTTGGATTGGAATTTTCAAAAGTTAATGCATAATTGAACAAAGAGGGGTTGTGAATTCACCAAGCAATGAAATTGATTTGGCATGTTGATGTTACATTGCAAGTGTAGTTGATAAGACGATACCAACAATGTATGCCTAAATATGTATTGTGGTTCAATGAATGGGTTTGTGTGTTAATTATTTTAATTGGGCTTTAAAGAGAGTTGTGTAGTTGAGTCGTGAAAGTGAAGGTCCGAGAGAGCAAAGTGGAAATCGCAGTTACCGATTCGGGGGTCTATATGATCGAGTGGTTCTATTCCCCCTATTTTTATTATTATAGGATAGAAGGTTTGAGTCCCCCATATCTCATTACATGATTTAGTGTTCATGTCACCTTGATATGCAGGGTGATTCGAGTCCCCCATAGTGCATATGTTTACCCTCTGGTTCGTGCGGCCACATGCATTGGGGCCCTACTAGTTGGGAGAGAGCTTGGCCCGTATAGCCCTTGGGGTGCCTTGTATGTTATGATGATTGAGCTATACGATGCAGACTAAGGTTTTAAAAATTCCTGTTAAGCCTTGTTCCCTACTCCGGCATGTGATAAAAAATATGTATATATAATGGAAGATATGCACTGAATCTTGAATGAATTTTAAATTTTTGACCATGGCATTATGTTATCCCGTATCCCTAAGTTACATACTAGCGCTCCAACCTCCAACTATCTTCGTATGTTATATTCCCACGCAATGTAGGAACTAGCCATACTTCTACTTCTTCTACTCGGTGATTAGGATTCGAGATCAGTTCATGAGTTGACGTTGAAGTGGTGAGCTTTCATAAATCAAAAGACTGCATTTTGTGTTTTGGTCTCTTATGTTTAGACTGTTTAGACTTGTTTTTGGCTATAGCTGGGGGCATGTCTCGACACTTTATTGACATTAAGTTTTGATTCTTATTTAGAAGGCTATGTTGGATTACTGTGGACTTGGGAGTGTTGGTCCGTTGTTTCGGTTGGGTTGTTGGATATTGCTCAAAGAAATATTATTTATTCTTGAATTTATCTTGTTATATGTTTGGAATTCAACCGACATTAGGAATGTTGTGTTTACTTGGTTAGGTGCGAGGGGTGATCTCCGGTCCACGTGGGACTTGAGATACCCGTCACGGCCAGGCCTTGGTTCAGGTCGTAACGGTAAAGAGGTTTTTTCTATTTGTTAAAGCTTTAAAATAATACCCCAAAGGTGTTTTATGGACGTGGGTTCTACGCGGGTAAACTATGAAATGTCAAAAGTATTCTCAACTTAGAAGTTGAAAATTTATCGCCAGTCATTAAGAGTCTCATCACAACTCGTTGAGACACCTTACAACTAGTTACCACGAGTCATAGTTAAAACAGTGTCATGGGGTACACATATTTTTGACCCTATGGCTCATATCATAAAACTCGTATTGTGACCCTATGACTCATAGGGTACAAGTCGTATCCAAGACAGACTATTTGGGCCTCACACTTGTGACCCTACAATAAGTACTATGCGATTTGTGTAGAGTCTTTATGACTTGTTGTGAGCCACTTATAATCAGGATATGAAACTTAGCAACATACACTGGTGAGTCTACAATTAGTGACACAATCTAAACCAGACCTCCCCCGTTACCCAACCCAAGTAACCTACGCAAATCCTGAGTCAGTTGAATTCCGAACATAGAACAAGATAGCATTTTTAAAAATCCAAGACTTTGGGATAGGTATATGACTGTGACTACCCAAACGAGCCCAACCGTCCGATACCGACCAATAACCAATACCAACCCAAACCATAACCATAACCATATGAGTTCCAAAATAATTATAATCCCAAAATGAAAGAGGATAAAACAACCAACAATACAGTCAACCGGTGTCAACCCCAACCCCAATACCAATACCAATACCAATACTAAGGCTAACACCAATACAGATCCCTCCCATACTAACCAATTGTAGTTCCACAAAAGCCTCTAACCACAAGAAAACCAATATCCGATTGGGACATACCCCCAACCATAGCCAAAACCAATATCCATAAAATTACCGAAGTTTATGAAAATGTCCATAACATGAAATGGAGCTTTACAGAAAGATAGAAGGTCACTGCTTCAATCCAAAAGTTGATCCCAAAATCTGATCACTGTGCGGGAGGAGTAGAACGGTTGGTTCCTATATCGCGTGGGGATACAATCGCCCAAAGATGGTTAGAGGGTGAATGCTAGAATGAACTCAGGATAAGGATAAAATAGTGTCACCCAATAAAACCAAGTAAACCAACCATATGCATACAAACTATACATATATATATAACTATGCCGAGAAAGGGAACCGGGTTTAGCATGCATTTGAGACCATTAACCTGGGTATGTGTAGTTTAACCTTCCCAACCACCCACAGGCTATATGGGTCCAGTATAATACCCTAAAAGGACCCTGATGCATATAGCCGCACAAACCGGAGATATCATAAGAGTAGGGGATTCCCAAGTACCTTCTGCTCTCCATAATACATATGTACAGTGTGCTTAGAGGATTCTCGTGTACCTCATGAGTATCATATATAGTCGCCATAACCAAACCCTTATATCGGAAAACATGAGTTTTTGGTGTTTGTCCATAGGACTCCAACATTTACGGTTAGCTACCACATCCCGCCATTATTTCTCAATTAAAACCATTTCCAACCAACCAATCCATTATTCCATTTATTATTAACCAAGGCTATTAATAGTTGTATCGTTATACCAACTATAACTTGCAAGTATTGTCCTTAGACAAAAATTTTAAGGTAAAGGGATTCCCGTGTATCCATTTACCAAGTTAACTTGGGGAATCCAATGTACCCCTCAAGTTTTCCATTATGTTTGCTTGGGGGAGTCCCCTGTACCTCACAAATTGTCCATTAAAATGTTTACTTGGGGTATTCCATTGTGCCCTACAAGGATATTCAATTAATACCAAACCATTCCATTTAACCATTACAAATCATTTAAACCATTTATACTTCCATTACTAAGTTCAAACCATGCAATAGTTCCATTAAAAAACAAATAATATAGTAAAAGCATTATTATAGGCATTTTATCAAATATGTTGGGGATAGTATTTCCAAAACCAAAACCAATTACCATATGACCATTCCCATGCAACCAATTATCCAAAACCACCATTAAAGCATGTAATAACATAATTAAAACATGGGAAAAAGCATAAAAAAATATTTTTAACCAAAACCCCAACACATATTTGAAAACCCCAAAATCATACAATAAATCATGCCATGATAACATTGTATAAAATGATGCATTTAGTTGAAACTAACAATGAGGGAAGAGTACATGCCTTAATTGAGAAGATAATGGAGAGAAATAACCAACACAATCCCCAAATTAATCCTTAAGATAAAACCCTAGCTTTCTTTGCCCAAAAACTTTAGAGAGGATTAGAGAGTGTTTTCTAAGTGTCAATGAATAGAATATATGGCAAATAACCTCCCATGTAAGTTGAAAATTGTGGGTCCTTATTAGGTTAACTGGGGAAATGTCCAGATTTTCCTCACTTAAACTGCATAAAAATCCCATCATAGGGTATGACTGCTTCATTTGAATTGTACCTCCCTGTACAAGTGGTACCCACTACTCGTACCCAAGGCCTCCCTATTGGATCCAACACTGTCCAAGGTATGACTCACCCAAACCAAGTCGTATCCAAGTATACGATTAGTACCCTTCACCCGTACCCCTAGAAGAATAAAATCACAAGAGGTTTGAACATTGTCCACCATACGAATCTATGCTATGATTTGTACCCTGGATTATGGCTCATGGTGAGCCACTCGTACTCAGATCCAAGTTAAGTTACCAAGTCTAAGATTAAGTGATGGAAAGAACCAAACCAAACAACCCATATCCACCAATAAGACTTGCACCACTCAAGTTGTATCCATTCGGGCAATAAAATTTAGCCCGCCATCCAACACTGGTCAACATACAACCAACCCATACCACTCGCACTGTGGTGTATGACTCATTCCCCCTAGTTATAACTTGTCCAAAAACCAAAAATCCAAGAAATTTTCTAAGGGTCAAAAACCCAGGGTGTTATAGTCTCCCCTACTAGGAACATTTGTTCCTGAATAACGGACAAGGTTGGGTAACCACAAGAACGAATTATTTACATTATCAAATATCAATCTAACCTTTAACCAAGTTAGAAAATAAAGATGCAACGATATTAATCCTTCCTTTAACAAAGTTTGAAAACAAAAATATGTTGAAGAACACATACCTTTTGTATAAATCCCAGGAGAAGAATACAGATGCAGATATTTGGCCTTCATGTCCTCTTCTGCTTCCCATGTAGCCTCTTCCACCTTATGGTTCCGCTATAGAACCTTAACCGAGGACACTTCATTGGTCCGTAACCAATGAACCTGTCAATCCAATATCTCAACTGGGGTCTCTTTATAAGACAGAGAATCCGAGATACCCAATCCTTCCAAATGAACAACCGAAGAAGGATTACCAATGCACTTCTTCAACATGGAAACATAAAATACCGAATAAATGGAGCTCAAACTAGAAGGCAACTCCAATTCATAAGCCATATTACCAACCCTCTATAAAACCATATAAGGACCAATAAATCGTGGACTGAGCTTTTCCTTTTTACCAAACCACACTACTTCCTTCTGGGAGATACCTTAAGGAACACCTTATCTCCAACCTTAAACTCCAAGTCTCTACGCCTTACATCCACATCGGACTTTTAGTGACCTTGGCCAGCCTTAAGCCTATCCCAAATCACCTTTACTTTTTCCATATCTTGGTAAAACAAATCCAAACCTAACATATTCGCCTCACCAAGCTCAAACCAACCAACATGAGATCTACACCTCCTACCATACACTGCCTCAAAAGGGGTCATACCTATACTAGAATGATAGCAATTTTTGTAAGAAAACTCTACTGAAGGTAGATTCTTAATCCAATTGCCACCATAATCAATCACGCACGCCTAAAGCATATCCTCCAACATATGAATAGTCCTTTCTGCTTGCCCATCCATCTGGGGATCAAAAGAAGTACTCAGACTAATCTTAGTCCCCAATCATTTCTAAAAAGACTGCCAGATATGAGATGAAAACTACATAGATCCATTAGAGAATGAAAAGCAGTACTCAGACTAACCTTAGTCCCCAATCCTTTTTGAAAAAACCGCCAGAAATGAGATGAAAACTATGTACCCCGATCAGAGATAATCAAAACAGGTACCCTATGTAGATTCACAATCTCCTAACGATACAACTTCACATAATCCTTTGTCGAAAAGGTAGTCCTCACTGGCAAAAAGTGAGCAGACTTTGTCATACTATCCACGATGATCCAAATCAAATCAAATTGGTTTCGAGATCGAGGAACACCGATAACAAAATCCATATTGATTACCTCCCATTTCCATTTGGGCAAATCAATTTCTTGACACAACCCACCAGGCCTCATGTTCTCAACTTTGACTTGTTGGCACACCATGAACTTGGCTACAAAATTAGCCACATCCCTTTTCATACCATTCCACCAATACATCTCCTTGAGATCATGATACATTTTTGTCAAACCGAGATGAACAACATAGTGTAATTCATCACCTCAGCCAAAAACCTTTGTTGCAAAGCATCGACTTTAGGAATGCATAACCTCTCTTGGTATCGTAAAGTACCATAACCATTAATGTCAAAGACCATCACCTTTTGCACACTAACATCACTCTTGATTTTTATCAAGACAAGATCTAACACTTGCTTCTTCTTGATCTTTGCACCAAGAGATGACCTAACCACTTCCTGAACCATTACCCCACCATCCTTGGAGTCCAAGAGATGAACTCCAAGATTAGCCAAGCAGTGAATATCCTTCACCAATTCCCATATTCCTTTCTCCACATGAGATAAATTCCCCATGAAAAACCTGCTAAGAGCAGGAACAACCATGTTAGCTTTACCTGGGTGGTAATGAAGGCTAATTCATAGTCCTTGAGAAGATCCAACCATCTTATCTGCCTGAGATTTAGCTCCTTTTGAGTGAAAACATATTGTAGACTCTTATGATCAAAAAATATGTCCACATGCACTCCATATAAATAATGTCGCTATATTTTCAATGCAAAAACCACCGCCAACCACTCAAAATCATGAGTAGGATAGTTCCTCTCATTTACCTTCAACTGCCTAGAAGCATAGGAAATCACCTTTCCATACTGCATAAAAACACAACCAAGTTCCACCCGAGATACAACATAATAATACACAAGCCACTCATTGCCTTTAGGCAATGTCAAAACCAAAGCTGAAGTTATATTTTCCTTAATCTTCTCAAAACACCCTTCATAAGTATCAGACTAAGAAAACTTTACCTTCTTCTGAGTCAACTTAATCAATGGGATAGAAATCGTCAAAAATTTTTCCACAAACCATCTGTAGTATCTAGCCAAACCCAGGAAACTCTGAATGTTGGTTGGAGTCACAAGTCTAGGCCACCTTTTAACCACGGCTACCTTTTTCGGATCCACCATGATCCCCTCACTAGAAATAACATGACCCAAAAAAGTCACAGTGTTTAACCAAAACTTACACTAGGAGAACTTAGCATACAACTGTTGTTCCTTCAAGGTCTGCAACAAAACACGGAAGGATTGGAATGATTCACCTCACTTTTAGAATACACCAAGATGTCATCAATGAACACAATGATAAAAAGATCAAAAAATTGCCTGAAAATGCTATTCACAAATTCATAAAAGTCATCGGTGCATTATTCAAGCCAAATGACATCACCAAGAATTCAAAGTGCCTATACCAAATGCAAAAAGTCATCTTAGGGATATCCATCTCCCAAATATTAAGCTAATGTTACCCAGACCAAAGATTTATCTTAGAAAAAAACTTGGCACCTAGCAACTGATCAAACATGTCATCTATCCTTGGAAGAGGATACTTGTTCCTAATTGTTACCTTATTTAACTGTCGATAGTCATTTCACATCCAAATAGAACCATCCTTCTTGCACACAAGAAACACTGATGCACCATATGGAGATACACTAGAAAGAATAAACCCCTTATCCAGAAGATCCTTAAGTTGCTTCTTGACTTTCCTTAACTCAACCAGAGCTATTCTATAAGGAGGAATAGATATTGGATGAGTTTCTAGAACCAAATCAATACCAAACTCAATCTCCCTATCTGGAGAAACACAAGGAAGATCATCTGGAAAGACCTTAGCAAACTTACTTACCACCAAAACAGAATAAAAAAAAGGACCTTCTGAGTTTGAATCTTTAATCAGAACCAACTGATAAAGACACCCTTTGGATATTAATCTTTGAGATCTAAGATAAGAAATAAACCTTCCCCTAGAAGGTAGGGAACTAGCCTTCCACTCCATAACTGGTTCACCAGGGAACCTAAAGATAACCTTATGGGTCCAACAATTTAAGGACGCATAATAATAGAGTAACCAATCAATACCCAGAATAACATCAAAATCTACCATATTAATTTCAACTAAATCTACGAAAGTCTCCCTATTACCAATAGATACCACACACCTCCAATAGACTTTCTTAGCAATAACCGAGTCACCTACTATGGTAGAAATAGAAAATAGATCTAAAATAATCTAGATCAAAACCAAAACACACAGCCATAAATGGGATCACATAAGAAAAAGTGGATCTCAGATCAAGCAGACAATACACGTCATGAGAAAATAGTTGTAACATACCAATAACTATATCAGGTAATGCCTTAGAATCCTGTCAAGATGAAAGAGCATATAACTTATTCTTACCAGTACTGATACAAAAATAGAAGTACACACGGAAGCAGCACCACTAGGTGCAGAAGCAAACGATGAAGCAACCAGACAACTGACTCTTCTTTCCCTACCTTTCCCTAAACTTCCCCTGTTTCCTATTTTCTTCCTCCACTTGATGCATGTGGACAACTAACCTCAAAATATCCATATACTTAATCAGAAATACAGTCTTCCTTTTAAGGAACAAATCTGACATAGCCTAGAAGTAAACTTTCTCATCTTCTCCCTCATATTGAATACCGCATTCAAAGCATACCTTGACAGCTAATGAAATTTCAAGGAATATTCCTTGATAGAAATTTTTCCTTGCTTAAGATTTACAAACTCCTCCAACTTTGTTTTCCTCAGCTCCTTAGGAAAGAAGCAATCCAGAAAAGTTTTTGAGAAAGTCTCTCATAAGGAAAACTCCTCAACATCACCTCTATCCCTATCCCACTCCTCATACCACTGGTACGCAATATCCTTGAGCTGATAAGCTGCCAAATTTACCCTTTCCACATTCGTGGTCTGCATCACCCTAAAGTTTTTCTCCATTTTATCCAAGAAACTCTAAGGATCCTCCTTCACCTTTACTTAAGATAAATTAGGAGGATTCATCTTCATAAACTGGCCAACCCTTATGGCCTCAGTAGATGAAACACCAGATGCATCCTGCTCAGTTTTAGCAACAACCAACTAAGCAATAGTATGAATCATTTGATGAAATTCTTCATTCGTTACCCCACCCTGAAGAGGACTAGTAGCAATTGGTGGAACTCTAGAAATATTAGGGACTGGACCCCTAGACCGAGTATGGATCCCTGTGTCCCCTCCAAATTATCCCCAGATAGGACAGAAGAGTTTTCTTATGTTCTAGATCATCTAGGCATAATTTAAAAAGCGAATAGACAAGGATTAGAGAAGATTTCAAGACTTAGACTCAATGATTGAAAATAGAATACCAAAAAAGTGAAACATTCCTAAATGTCTCATAGCCTCTCCCTTATGTATGTGGAGCGCTACACACCCCTAAAAAAGACTCTACTAGATATGACTTTGTGGATTTCTAATTGACCATGAACCTAAAGATTTGATACCAACTTTACATGACCATAACCATGGCCTAGTCGTAATTGGCATCCCAAGTCCAATCAAGACTGGAGACCCCCCATTACCCAACCTAATCAACCTATGCATATCCTGAGTCAAATGAATTCCAAACATATAATAAGATAGCATTATTGTAAGATCCAAGACTCTGGGATAGGTATATGACCGTGGCCACCCAAACAAGCCTAACCATCCGATACCATACAATAACTAATACCAACCCATACCATAATCCAAAACCATAACCATATGAGTTCAAAAATAATTATATAATCCTAAAATGAAAGAGGATGGAACAATAAACAATATAGTCAACCGGTGTTAGCCCCAATACCAATACCAATGCTAAGTCTAACACCAATACCGATCCCGCCCATACCAACCCATAGTAGTTCCATAAAAGCCTCTAACTAAAAGAAAACCAATATCCATTTGGGACATGCCCCCAACCATAGCTAAAACTAATATCCATAAAATAACTGAAGTATATAAAAATGTCCATAACATTAAATAGAGCCTTCTAGAAAGATGGTATCTCACCACTTTAATCCAAAAGCTGGTCCTAAAAGCTGATTACTATGTAGAAGGAGTAGAACGATCGATTCCTGCATTACATAGGGAAACAACCTCTTAAAGATGGGTTAGCAACTAAAAGCTAGCACAAACTCAGGAAAAGGATAAAATAATATCATTCTGTAAATCCAAGTAAACTGACCATACGCATACAAACCATACATACATATATATACCAATGTCAGGAAAGGAAACCGGGTTTAGCATGCATTTGAAACCATTGACCTGGGTATGTTTAGCTTAACCATCCTAAAATCACCTACGGGCTATATGGGTCCAATGTAACCCCCTGAATGAGCCCTGATACGTGTAGCCGTACTAATCGGAGATACTATACGAGTAGGGGATTCCCAAGTACCCTTCGCTCTCCATAATACATATGTACAGTGTACTTAGAGGATTCTCATGTACCCCATGATTATCATATATGGTTGTAATGACCAACCCTTCATGTCGGGAAATATGAATTTTCAGTGTTTGTCCATAGGACTCCCACCTTTAGTTAGCTATCAAACCCCGCCATTATTTCCCAATTAAAACTATTTCCAACTAACCAATCCATTATTCCATTTAGTATAAACCAAGGCTATTAATAGTGGTATTGTCATACCGACTATATCTTGCATTATTGTCCTTAGCCAAACCTTTTAAGGTAAAGGGATTATCGTGTACCCATTTACCAAGTTAACTTAGCGAAATTCCATATACCCCAAAAGTGTTCCATTATGTTTGCTTGGGGGAGTCCCATGTACCCCATAAGTTGTCCTTTAACATGTTTACTTGAGGGATTCCATTATACCCCTCAAGGATATTCAATTAAAACCAAACAATTCCATTTAACCATTCCGAACCATTTAATCCTTTTAGAATTCCATTACCGAGTTCAAACCATGCAATAGTTCCCTTAAAAATCCAATAATACAATAAAAACATTATCATAGGCATTTTATCAAACATGTTTGGGGAATAGTATTTTTGAAACCAAATCCAATTACCAAATAACCATTCCCTTGCAAGCAATTATCCAAAACAACCATTAAAGCTGTAATAACATAATTAAAACATGGGGAAAACTATAACCAAGCATTTATAACCAAAACCCCAGCACATATTTGAAAACCCCAAAACCATAGAATAAATCATGCCATGATGACATTGTATAAAACCATGCCTTTAGTTGAAACTAAAAATAAGGGAAGAGTACATGCCTTAATTGAGAAGATAATGGAGAGAAATCACCAACACAAGCCCCAAATTAATCCTAAAGATGAAAGCCTAGCTTCATTTGCCTAAGAACTTTAGAAAGGATTAGATAGTGTTTTCTAAGTATTAATGAATAGAATAGTAGAGAAAATAACCTCCCAAGTGAGTTCAAAGTCGTGGGGCCTTATTAGGTTAAGTGAGGAAATATCCAAATTGCCCTTACTTAAACTGCATAAAAATTCCATTATATGGTACGATACCCCATACGAATTGTACCCCCTTTACGAATGGTACCAACCACTCATACCCAAGGCCTCGCTATTAGACCCAGCACTGTCCAAGGTACGACTAGCCCAAACCAAGTTGTACTCAAGTATACGACTAGTACCCTTGACCTATACCCCTACAAAAATAGAATCACAAGAGGTTTGAACACTTTTCACGATACGAGTCCATGGTATGACTCATGCCCTAGCTTATGTCTCATAGTAAGCCACTCGTA
The DNA here is from genome assembly GCF_002878395.1 of Capsicum annuum. Taxonomy (NCBI): domain Eukaryota; kingdom Viridiplantae; phylum Streptophyta; class Magnoliopsida; order Solanales; family Solanaceae; genus Capsicum; species Capsicum annuum. Next base: position 198,493,378 of record NC_061113.1, read on the forward strand.
CTCAGATCTAAGTTAAGTTACCAAGTATAAGATTAAGTGAAGGAAAGAACCAAACCAAATAATCTATATCCACTTATATGACTCATACCACTCAAGTCGTATCCACTCTAGGAACCAAATTAAGCCTACCATCCAATATTGGTTAGCATAATACCAACCCATACAACTCGTACCTAGTGTATGACTCATTCCCTGTAGTCGTAACTTGTCAAAAATTAGAAATCCAAGAAATTTTCTAATGGTCAAAAACCCAGGGTATTGTAATTAGGACTGTAAGATTTATCAAGACTCCCTATGACTCATAAGAGGAGTCATAGTCTGGACAGTGAGGATAAAATTTTAGAAATTTTCAAGGACTAAGAATTCAGAGTGTTGCAATGTTGTGTCTAAGTGTCACAACCCATAAGTTGGTGCCATGATAGAATGTACCCTGATCTAGACTTGGTAGGTAATCTAAAGTGCAAAATAGATAAGAAGACAAAATAGGTTAGAGAAGAAGTAAATATAATGACTTCACAGACAAAATCAAGCCATAATCATAAACGTAAAATATTGGAAAGAAATACAAATAAATCCTAAGACTTGGTATCATAAGTATAAAAAGCATATAAAATAATACTAAAATCTAAACATTCATCAATATCTCAGAAAACAAGTAAATGCATAATAGATAGATGGAGGAGGGATAAGTCTTCAGATAGAGTTCTTACTAGATCTCTTGATCTACTCTTTTTCCATAAATAAGCCACTGCAGGTCGCACTCATACTGGGGTCTATATCAAAAGGGAATATAAATAGGAGTTAGTGCAGTCCAATAGTAATTAGTAAGTATCAGAGGTCAACTAAGAAAAGAAATAAACTAATTAATTTATGAGCACATGATGTCACCCCAAACCAACCTCCAAAGAAGTATGTTATGATCGATGCCAAATATAGTAACCCAACTAGGTTGTGGTCGAACCCATAGGTAAAATGTTAAATAGTTGTTTAACTTGATGGAATCCAAGAGTGGTACAGAAAAGTAAATGGGGGAATTTGAAAGTAATCAGTAAGTAGTAACTGAACTTGAATGCTTTGGGATGTAAATAATAGAAGATGGACATTAGGACTATGTTCCCCATGGTTTATTAACTTTGTAATTTCTCGTGTTCAACCCACCTATTCTGTTGCTATGTATGTAAGGTCAACAAGATATGTATTATCAATGGTCTTGTGAACCTGTTGATAAATCTCACTCTTTACCTTGTGAGTCTCAGGGTGTTGCCTTATTTCTCCTTGTCTATGACTTCAGTTTAAATCTCACCTTTTGAGTCTCGAGTTGATTAGATGAGATGGCAAAATAATAAGATAGAAGTGAATCTCAAATTAATGTCTTAAACCTTTTTTCCCAATCATAAACTCCCTTGTGAGGACATTTATGAATACAGGTTATCCCCAAGCTTCTACAGTAGCTTTGAGGTCAATTATTATGAAGAAGATTAAGATACATGCAATTACTTTAGAATAAATGGATCTCTCAGTTTTATTACGTGGTTAATTCACTAGGGTTCCCACAGCCCTAGTCAAGGAATTTAGCCGTTCATGTTCATGCAAAAACCATGATTATCAATTAAGAAAGCATGTAATTAATTGCACAAAAAAAGATGAATAAAATCTGAAGTCTTCAATTGAATAAAAACCCAAATCTCAAGAATAATTGTAAAGTATGTAAAAGTATTGTCAAAGTACGTCAAAAAATAATAGATAAACCCTAGGATATTTATAGTATCTCAAAAATACGTGGAAATACTAATAAAAATGGAAAAGGTAAAGTTATGTCAGCATATGGTACGACTCTCTAATTTGCTCGTACCATCTTCTTACGAGTCATACTAGGCCTCTCATATGTTCTCTAGTGTCTGACCTCCAGGTTTTAATCTTTCGTTTCTTCTTACTACTTCTTCTCATGATTCATACCTTGACCATACGACTATTAGCCTTTACTCGTATCCTCCTGGTACTTCCATCTTTCCAATCTTAGACACTAGTCTGCTTACTATCTGATCATACGAGTTGTACTTAGACTTCCGACTCGTATTCTTTTGAAACTTTAATTCTGATTTTCTTCCTTGGGTTCTGCCCTTTGTATCACTTCTTTATACGACTCGTATCCTTGATTACAAATTGGATGCTCTAGTCGTATCTTCCTACACTTGGTTTTTCTTCTTGGCCTTCTGCAACTTGGTATGAATAAGTATTTTTCTTCATTTTTCATCCCAACAATATCATCGGTTTATTTCCCCTGCAATAGGCATAAAAGCACATCATATCTCCAGAAACAACCTTAAGTCTAGGAATAAATTTATGGTTTTAAGCATCGAAAGTGTTATGTTTCCATGGTACATAAACACCCTCAACTTAGACTTTTGTGTGTCCTCAGGAAAACAAAAATCAAACTATCACAAAACAAAACGATGCTTAAAAAGGAAGATCCTAATATACCTATGGCAATGAACTTTAAATTCAGTTTTTGACAATTTTATTCCCCTTCCTAATTTCAACTTTTCAAGAAACAACTGTGTATACGATACGGTACATGCATGACAAACAGGAATTCGATGATGGCACTATATTAGTAACAGATAACTACGCATATACAAATCACATTCGCTGGACAACCTAGAAACCTAACAACATACCCCATGTGCACTCACAATCAAAGAAATCCCTATTTCACTCAATGTAGAACAATTTATTTTTTAGGGTTATATCAAAATATGCTCTCTCACAAAGAAGTACCGCCGGTGTATACACAATACCATAGGCTTGCCCATATTCTGTCTTCCTATGTTTTTGGACAGTCGAGATGGGATCACTAAAGGAATTTATCCGTCTTGTAATGTAGGTTAGGGGCTGATATGGTATCTTTTTGGGATTTATGTAGTGACTAAGCCTCCTTAACACTACGCATCTTTCAGGGCCCACTTATTTACCACTTTATCTTTTTATTTTATTTTATTTTTGCCCTTATGTCTCCTTTTTTATTTTAAGCACGTTTCATGACCCAGGTGTAGTTTTCTTTTCTCACCTTTTTTCTTTTTCTTTCCTTCCAATCTATTTTTCCTTTTTCTTTTGTTCTCTTTTATTTTCACCACACCTGTCCTTTTTTCTTCTTTTCCTGTGCACTTCTTTCTTCACATTTATTTTTCCTACGCATTTCTATACTAGCCACCCTCAACTCAGGCGATTTACTTAAGTTAAGGTGCACAGATTTCAGGGAGTACTAGGGCCAAAATAGGTTCATTGTAGAAATAGGCAAATGAAATCGGTGTAAACAAATAATTCGGATAATTAAGGCTCAAATATTTGGATCAAAGGGATTCATAATTTATTTGGTTTGGGAATTTAGTCTCAGGTGGACTTACAACAAAAATGGCCTATGATCATCTCCTGCTTGACTATCCTAGTCCTAGGTAAATGCAACTGGGCAAGTTTAGATTCCGATACACTAGGAACTTAATAATACCACACACACACTCGCACAGGGTTACACTATTAGGCACTACTTATCCAGTTATGCAAAATGTCACCCTAGTTGTTCTATACCTAATCCTAATGCCATTATCAGATTCTCAGTTGTCCCACACATACACGATCACACACTTCACATAAAAATTTAGGAGGGTATGAATTTTGAACACAAAAAAATTTCAGATCAGATCATTTTTCTGTATAATCATTCAAAACAAGGTCTACTATCACTAGCACAAATTCTCTTCTTAGTTCAGCTATACACAACACATAAAACAACAAATAAAATTAAAAAAGCACAAAAACATAAACAATACATGCCAGTTCTTCAAATTTTTAGAATGTGTCCACGGGCTTAGAAACATGGAAAGTATAGCATGTGGAAACCTTTGGTACACCCCTATCCCCAACTTAAAGCTTATGCACTTTCCCCACTGTATCTAAAAATATAAAGTATACGGAATTGAGAACATACTTGGGTGCTCAAGGCATTGGATCAAGCAATATCAGCATATGGGTCATCAGAGTGGGTCCCACCATCATCATCGGGAGTCCCATCAACTGCTGGGACTAGGTTAGAAATAGTGGCATCGGTGGTGGCCGGTGCACTCAATGGAATATCACTCATCAGGTCTGCATCACCGCTTTTATCACTGTTAGTAACTACCGGTCTCGACCTACTAGCTCCAGTAGCTATCTCCTGGACCCTAACCTACTGGTCTTGCTCACTATGTAGGCTATCTCCCGTAGCTTTCCTAATTTCATCCTTCTCTATACGTCTTCTCTTTTTACTCTTTCTTATTTCCTTTTGGTCTTGTCAACTACCGGTCGAGTCTCCTCTACTGGGTCTGGAATAGCCCAAATATTATCAATAAAGATATCAGGCATGACAGTTATTACCTCAAGCTTCGGGATAACCGGTCTGTCGTATAGCTCTGCGACCATCTTATTTATCTTTGTCACCTCTGATTTGACCCCTATAATATCTGGGGTCATACCAATACTCAACTATCGGGTCATCCTCAACTTAAAAACATCCAGTCTCTACTGAACCCGTCTATCCTAGTTTGCCAACAGAGTATTAACCCAGGTCTTTATGCTCTCTTCTATATTCCTGACCTTGCCCTCCAACGTGCCCAATCTCATCATCACCTTGATCCACATAGCATGTGAAATCATCGTGAACCCAAATGGCGTATCACTCGACGAGATAGGATAGACTGTATCGGAGGTAAGGCATTAGATGTACCTGCAGCAGTCTCAGTCTATCCATTTGTCTCTGTAGTCTCAGCAGTCTCGACATCCTTAATCTGACTCTTGTACATGTCAACAAGCATATTGGCTTATTGCCTCACCTGCCTGGCCATTGGTTGGCTGCGTCTCTGATCTAGCCCAAGTTTGTAGTGTATGTGACCTCATTATTTCATCGATACTTAGGAGTTTTCACATCCCCGTAGCCAAACACAATTGTGTAATCATTCAGCGGTATGCCACAGTGATTTCTCACCCCTTATAGCTTGATCTCTCATCTCTTGAGCTAGAAACTCTCCTACATCAAACTCGTAAAGGCATGGACCCGACTATCATAGCTACCTGAACTAGACTCAGTACGTTGTACCCAGTGATAAGACAAATCCTGTGTCGGGCCAACATCCACCATACCTTGGACTCAAAATTAAAAGTATTCTTCTTTATCTTCTATGAGGTAACCATCGAGCCACCAACTACCCACACTGCATTCTCACTGTTCGATGAACTTCGACCAGTCATCCACCAAAAATAACCCAGCTTCCCTTCTAACCCCATCTACTTTTGAGTAATTTTTCTTATCTTTCCCAGACGGAAATCTATTTCACCAATATTTACCAGAGGCTGATAATCTAGTTCGTACAAAAATTTGGCAATAGTGCATGAAGGGACATCGATCCGCACACCATGAATGAACAATAAAATAATGGGGTCTCTACCTCTCCACAGCTGACCTTGTGGATACTTTCTCTGTAACTCTTCCTTGTACGCTGCATAAAACTCCTAGACTAGTGCGGGAATATACTTGTCGGGCACTCTTGTCATCTAGATAAACTTGTACTGCCTAAACTTCTCCTCAAACTTGGGAAACTCTGCCATCTTAGTAGTAATCAAGCGTCTCTCGAGGAATAGGTTTCTTTTCATTTTTAAGTTCCTGGGTCTGCTCAGTCTATCATTATATATAGCCTACATACGGGGGTACCCCCATTATTCAATGATGGACACCGGTCTAGGTGTGAGAGCTAGTGGAGGGTACTGTTGATCAAGGTGTAGCATTGACCTCTTTTGTAGCCTTTTCTGAACTCTCTGCCTCTGAACTAGATTCAATTTCTTCTTACACCTCTTAAGGTGGAGGTAAGCATGGAGAGGATGTACTTGGGTTCTTTCTCCTTGGTCCCCTCAAAGGTGTGTCCTTTGGGGTTGGTACTTTGTTACCCCTCGCAAGTCTTTTACCCCTTGGGTCAGCCTGTCCCATCACTGGGAACTCAATCACATTACCACTACTAGTCGATGACTCAGTGGATTCAGAATTTGAGGTTTGTGCCTTTTTTTTCCTTTTTTAGCCACTTGTATGGAAGAAGAAACACCTTTTAGAGGCATGATACCTGAAAGTACACATTAATTAGTAAGTAAATAAAGAAAAGAAAGCAAAAAAGAGAAAATAAATATCACTGTGCATGATCTGTACAAGGTACGACTGGGGGGTAAAAGTCATATAGACTGAGCACGACTGGTATGATCGAGTTGTATGCTAAGCAGTGCATAGATAATTGTTCACTGGTCTGCTTATAAGTCCTCCTAATGAGTCATACAGACAAGGTACTACTTTTTACCAGTTCTCATAAATAGATCAGAAACACCCGTCTAATATATGATATCTACCCAGGTCTTTACGACGTAAATGTACGAGTCGTATGGTTTGGATACGACTCGTTTAAATGAGTCGTATCCAAACCTGAGTCTACACACAGTTAGACTTCTATGTTATTTGTGGGTACGAGTCTCATTACGACCCCGTTACTTATGGGTACGAGTCGTGAAGAGTGTCGTATCCACTGTAACATAGAAGTTCAACTTTAGAATTGACTCCAATTCAAAATTCCCAAACTACCCTCCGCATTTTACAACAATATCACCGCATAAAAAGGGAAAAACCCATAAAATTTCAACATAACATTTCAAGTTCTTCCTCAATACCCATTTTCAAATCAACTACTAAGACTAGGGTTTCAAATGGCAACACTCAAGAAAATTCAACTTAAATCAAGTTATAACTATCTCACATTAACAATTTCAACTCACAAATAAAGAGCATTTGTGATCAAAAACTTACTTGAGTAGTTGAGATGTAGGTGTCATGACCCAAACCAGGGCCTAGATGTAATGGGCATCCCAAGTCCAACCAGGATCGGGTATCACCCCCTTAACCCAACCCAACTACCTTTCACAGCCTTAGATGAGTGAATTTTGAGCATATAACAAGATATCATAAATACTCTCATAAAGACTCTAGGATAGGGTCACAACTGTGACCGACTCAACCAAGTCTACCTGCACCAAACCAACCACCCATACCATACCAAACCAAAGAGAATATCAAAACATAAAATGATAATCAAACCCAAAATGTAATATGACAAAACAGTGAGAAATTATGTCTGATGATGCCGGCCTCCCATCTTATTCTAATGCCAAGGCCGACACTAGTACCAATCCCGCCCATACCAACCACCAAAAGTACCACAAAGCCTCTATAAAAAATAATACAAATATTTGGTTGGGACATGACCCCAACCATGGCCAAAACCAATATCCAAAAAACAAATGTCTAAGAATTTCCATATCATGAAATGGAGCCTTACGAAAAGATGGAAGCTCACCACTTCAATCCAAAAGTTTTCCCTGAATCAATCATTATGTAGGAGGAGTCGAACGGCCGGTTCCTACATAGCGTCAGTATACAGCCGCCAGTAGACGGGTTAGAGAATGACTGTAAACATGTATCTCAAGATAAGGATAAAGTAATGTCATTTAAACAACCAAGTAAAACCATCCATAATGCATACAACCATACATATATATGAGTGCGGGGATAGGGAATCCGTGTTTAGAATGCATTTAAACCTTTTACCTGGGTTGTGTAACCTTGCCGTTTAACAACACCCATGGGCCGAATGGGTTCAGCTTCCCCTGCTGAAAGAGTCCCTGTGAGTGTAGCCGCACGACCAGAGTATATCCTATGGGCTGACTAGTACATCCCTCTAATAAAAAATGTGACACTCATACCTAGTCATCGAAAACAACTCATATTGGCAAATATGAGTTTTCATTTTTGGTACCCCTGAAACCTCCACCTTCCACGGCTTAGATACACATCTCGCCATTAATGCCCAAATTAAAACCATGTCCAAACAATCCAATTACCATTTATTACCAAAGCCAATTATTAGTGGTATTGTCATTCCAACCATACTTGCAAGATTTATCCATAGCCCAAACCATTTAGGTTAAGGGGACTCTTAAGTGCCCTTTTTCGTTTACCATACTAACCTCTTGGGAGACAACCATGTCCTCTAAAAGCATAACCAATTAGCCTTTAACTTTTGTAAACGATTTAAACCATTTATAGTTTCATATATAAGCTGAAAACAAGCAAGAGTTCCATTTAAGGAAGTCAATGCAATGAACATATCTTTATAAGCATTTTATCAAACACCTTGGGGGCATAATAAATAAAAACCAATTCCAAAGACTATAAAAACATTACAATGCAATTCAATTGCCCAAAACCATCATTAATGCATATAAAAGCATAATTAAACCATACGTAACCATAATCAAACCATTATAAACAAGACCCTCATTTAGTAGTTGAAAACCATAAACCATGCAACATTGAAACCATGAAAACATCCATAAAATCCATGACTTTTTAGAAGTAAGAAGTAGGGAAGAATCGTATGCCTTAAACCGAGAAAGATGATGGAAGAAAATCACCAAAGCAAGCCCCAAAGCAATCCTTAAGTTTAAACCCTAGCTCTCTTGCCTCGAAACCTCTTGAGAGAATTATGATGTTTTGAAATGGTTTTCTAAGTGTTAATGAATAGAAATAATAGGGTAAATAACCACCTAAGTGTATTAAAAGTAGTGGGTCATAATTAGGGTCAGTAGGGAAATGTTTAGAATATCCCTACTTAAGTCCCTTAAAAACTCATCATATGGATACGACTGACCCTCTTACGAGTCGAACCCTTCCTTACGATTGGTTTCCACAAGTCGTACCTAGGCCTTAACCTTTGGATCAGGCACTATCAAAAATATGAATCATCCAACCAAGTCGTAACCTCAGCATATGGTTCATACCCATGCTTCATATCCCTAGCAGAATGAATTACTAGGAAGATCAAACACTGCCTATCGTACAAGTCACCGATACGACTCGTATCAATCCTTATGACTCAGACCCCTAAGTTGTGACCATTCTAGTGATCAAAACCATCCCACCAACTAACACTGGTCAAATTACGATAGGACCATACCACTCGTAGTCCAGCATACGGCTCATAACCTAGAGTCGTATTGGATCCAGAGAATGGATTTCAAGGAAAAATTTCTAAGGTCAAAACCCACGATGTATCATTCTCCCCCATTAGGAACATTCATCCCTTAATGAAGAACAAGAAAGGGGTAACCACACACAGAGTCATTTGCATTATCAAATATCCCTTTAATAAAGTTTGAAAACAAAGAGGCAAAGATATTAGTCTTGCCTTTAACAAACTCAGAAAATAAAGATGTGTTAAAGACACATACTTTCCACATAAATACAAAAAGCAAAAAACAAATGCAGATACTTGGACTTCATGTCGTCTTCCGCTTCCGCTTAGCTTCTTCTACTTATGGTTCCACCACAGAACCTTAACCGAAGCCACATCTTTGGTCCATCACCAACGAACTTGCCTATCCAATATCTAAAACAGGACCTTTTCATAAGACAAAGAATCCGAGATATCAAACCCTTCCAAAGGAACGACCAAATAAGGATCACCAAATCCTTCCAAAGGAATGACCAAATAAAGAGCCAATACACTTCCTAAACATGGAAACATAAAAGACCGGATGAACTAAACCCAAACTAGATGGTAACTCGAACTCATAAGCAACATTACCAACTTTCTATGAAATCACATAAGGATAATTAAACCGAGAACTAAGCTTCCCCTTCTAACCAAACCGCATAACTCCTTTCATGGGAGACATAATTAGGAACACCCTGTCCCTAACCTCAAACTCCAAATCTCTACGCCTAACATCCGCATAAGACTTTTGGTGACTTTGAGCAACTTTAAGCCTATCCCAAATCACCTTCAACTCCTTCATACCTTGATAAACCAAGTCGATACCAAACATATCCGCCTCTCAAACCATTCAATAGGAGATCTACACCTCCAACCATACAATGCCTCAAAAGAAACCATACCAATACTAGAATGATAGCTATTTTTGTAAGAAAACTTTACCAAAGGTAGATGCTCAACTCAACTTCCACCATAATCAATCACGCATGCCTGAAGTATGTCTTCTAATGTCATAATCGTTCTCTATACTGGCCCATCCGATGAGGATAAAAAGTCATACTTAGACTAACCTTAGTCCACAATCCTTTCTGGAAAGACCACCAAAAATGAGACACAAACTGTGTACCATGATCAGAAATAATCAAAATAGGCACCCTATGCAGCTTTACAATCTCTTGAAGAGACAACTTCGCATAATCTTCCGCCGAAAAGGTAGTCCTTATTGGCAAAATGTGAACAGACTTAGTCATCCTATCCACGATGACCCAAATTGGTTTTGAGATCTAGGAAGACTGGTAACAAAATCCATATTGATCACCTCTTACTTCCATTCAGGTAATTCTATTTCTTGATGCAACCCACCGAGCCTCATGTGCTAAACCTTAACCTATTGACACACCATGCACTTGGCAACGAAATCAACTATATCTCTCTTCAGACCATTACACCAATAGATCTCCTTAAGATCATGATACATCTTTGTCGAACCTGGCTGGACGACATAACGCGACTCATGCGCCTCAGCAAAAATCCTTTGTCATAACCCATCGATATTTGGAACAGACAGCCTCCCTTGGTACCTTAAAGTACCATCACCACTAATCTCAAACACCCCCACCTTTTTCCCACCGACATCACTCTTAGTTTTAATTAAGACCAAAACTAACACTTACTTCTCCTTAATCTCTGCACCAAGAGATGATCGAACCACTTCTTTCACCTTCACACCACCATCTTTGGAATCCAAGAGATGAACTCCAGGATTGTTCGAGCAATAATACCCTTTACCGATTCCCACTTTCCTTCCTCCACATGAGCCAAACTGCCCATAGACAACCTACTAAGAGCATCAACAGCTATGTTAGACTTATCTGGGTGATAGTGAAGACTCATATCATAATCTTTGAGAAGCTCAAGCTATCTCCTTTGCTTAAGATTTTAAGCTCTTTCTATGTGAACACGCACTAAAGACTTCTATGATCAGAAAAGATATCTATGTAAACACCATACAAATAATGCCGCCATATTTTCAAAGCAAATACAACTACGAATAGATCCAAATCATGGTTAGGATAATTCCTCTCATGTACTTTCAACTGCCTGGAAGCGTAGGTAATCACCTTCCCATGTTGCATCAAAACACAAACAAGCTCTACCCGAGATGCATCACAATAAACCACAAACCCATTATTTCCTTTTGGCAAAGTCAAAATTGTAGCCGAAGTCAACTTATCCTTCAACTTATCAAAACACCCCTCAAAAGAATTCGACCAAGAAAATTTAACCTTCTTCTGAGATAACTTAGTTAAAAGAGCAGCTATTGACAAGAAGCTTTCCACAAACCACCTATAATACCCGGCTAAACCCAACAAGCTCCAAATATCAAATGGAGTCATGGGCCTAGGCCACCCCTTCACTGCAGCAACCTTTTGAGGATCAACCATTATCTTCTCACTAGAAATAATGTGACCAAGAAGGTCACAACATTCAACCAAATCTCATACTTAGAGAACTTGGCAAATAACTGTTGTTCTTTTAAGGTCTGCAACACCATACGGAGGTGACTAGCATAATCCACCTCACTCCTCAAATACACCAGAATGTTATTAATAAACACAATGATAAAGAGATCTAAATACTGCCTGAACACCGTATTCATGAAATCCATAAAGGTTGCTAGAGAATTGGTCAACCAAATGACATAACCAAGAGCTCAAAATGCCCATATTGAGTACGAAGTTGTCTTAGGGATATCCACCTCCCTAATCCTAAGTTAATGATACCCAGACGGAAGATCTATCTTACAAAAAAAACTTGGCACCCTGTAACTGATAAAACAAATCATTTATCCTTAGGAGAGGATACTGATTCTTAATTGTTACCTTGTTTCACTGCCTATAGTTAATGCATATCCGAAGGGAACCATCCTTCTTGCGCACAAACAACACTGGTGGACCCCACGAAAAAATACAAGGATGAATAAACCCCTTATCCAGAAGATTCTTAATTTTCTCCTTGAGTTCCCTTAACTCAACCAGATCTATTCTATACGGGGGAATAGATATTGGAAAAGTGTCCAGAAGCAAATCAATGCCAAACCTATTAACCTATGTAGAGGAACACTAGGAAGATCATCTGGAAAAACCTCTGGAAACTTATTAACTATTAGAACTGAGTCTCCTACCAAGGTAAAAAAAAAAGGATTCAAAATAATTTTTGAATCAAAACCAAAAGACACAGCTATATAAGAAGTCACATATGAAAAAGTAGAGCCTGAATTAAGCAAACAATATACGTCATGAGAAAAGAGTTGTAACATACCCGTAACTACATCAGGTGATGCCTCAGATTCCTACCAGGATGCCAAAGCATACAACCTATTCCGACCAACACTACAACCCAGAGCAGTAATAAAAGGAGAAGCCATACCACTAGGTGTAGGAGCAGGAGATAAAGCCACCGAAATCTGATTTGCCCCTATAGCAACCTCATTAGCCAGATAATCTTTGAGCTAATGGCCTACCTGACCACACTTAAAGAACTTATATCTACCTTTCTCATAGAATCCCTGATGAGTACGATCATAGAACTGATAAGGAGGGAATAAAGAAATAGGCTGACCTCCACTCGCCTAAGATAAGAAACTTAAGCCTAAAAATTATCACCACTTTGGTGACGCTTGTCGCCTGACTGTTGTGGGCAAGGAGCAATGGCAGCAGAGAAGAAACTAGAACTCCCATACTTCTTTTTCTACCACTTACCACTGTCGCTGCCACCCTGAGCCTGTGCACTGCCTTGATCAAAAAATCTGCCCCACTTTTCCTGCCTATCCTCAAATTTCGTCTGCTTTTTCTTCTCATCCTCAACTTATTTCATATAAAATATCAACCTAGAGATGTCCATATCCCTAGTAAGCAAAGAAGTCTTGCTTTTCAAAATTGAATCTCTATTCAACTCGAAACCAAACTTCCTCATTCTTGACCTTATATCAGCCACCAAATCAGGAGCATACCTTGATAACTGATGAAACTTCAAGGCATATTCCCTAACAAAAATCCTTCTTTACCTAAGGTTCACAAACTCCTCTATCTTAGCTTCCCTCAATTCCTGAGGAAAGAAATGATCCATGGAGGTATTACAAAAGGCCTCCCGTAACCCTTCCTCTTCCATATCACCCTTATCTCTGTCCCACTCCTCATACCACTAATAAACAACCTCTTTGAGCTAATAATCTACAAAACTAACTCTCTCTATATTACAAGCTTGCATAACCCAAAATATCTTCTCTAGTTCATTAAAGAAGCCCTATGGGTCTTTCTCTACCTTCACTCATTAAAAATGGGAGGACCCATCTTCATAAATTAGCTAACCCTTGTGGCCTTAATAAAAAAGCACTAGCCATACTCTTCTTAGACTGAGCAGCGATTATCGAAGCAATAACATGAATAGATTGACAAAACTCTGCATTCATCATGATTTCCTGGGGACCTGAGGAGCAGTAAAAGGAATAGAAGGAACTCCAGCACCATAGGGAATAGGACCATGAGATCGAAGATGTACTCCAGACGTGGGAAGTACCCCTTCAGCATTATCCCTAGATGGGACAAAAGAATTTTATTATGTTCCAGATCTAGGAGGCATGATCTGAAAGACAAATAACAAAGGATTAGATAGGATTCTAGTACAAAGAATTTAAAGAAAGTGAAATATTCCTAAATGTCTTGCATCCTCTCTCTAATGAGTGTGGAGCACTTTACACCCCTAAAAGAGACTCTACTCGACATAGTTTTGTGGACTCCCAGTTGATTATGAATCTAAAGCTTTGATACCAACTTGTCATGAGCCAAACGAGGGCCTAGACATAGTGGGCATCCTAATTCCAACCAAGATTTGGGAGCACCCCTTTAGCCCATCCCAACCACCTTTCACAGCCTTAAATAAGCTGAATTTCTAGCATATAACAAGATTTCATAAATTCTGTCATGAAGACTATGGGATAGGGTCACAGCTATGACTAACCCAACTGAGTCTACCCACTCAAAACTAACCATCCATAGCATACCAAACCAAGAGGCATATAGAAACATAATATGATAATCAAACCTAAATTATAATACGATGGAACAGTGAGAAATCATGTTCGATAATGCCAGCCTCCCAGCTTATCCGAATGCCAAGGAAGACACCAATACCGATCCTGCCCATACTAACCCCTGAAAGTACCAAAAAGCCTCCATCCAAAAGAATACAAATATATAGCTGGGACATGCCCCCAACCATGAAAAAAACCAATATCCAAAACAAAAAAAAATGTCTAAGAATGGCCATTTCATGAAATGGAGCCTTCCAAAAAGATGGAAGCTCCCACTTCAATCCAAAAGTTGTACCCATATCAATCACTATGTAAGAGGTTGAATAGATGGTTCCTTATTAGCGTGGGTATACAGCCTCCAGTAGATGAGTTACCAAATAACCGCTCGTATGTATCTCAAGATAAGGATAAAGTAATGCCATTTAAACAACCAAGTAAAACCATTAATGATGCATACAACCATACATATATATAACTGTCGGGAAAGGAAATCCATGTTTAGCATGCATTTAAAACCTTTTACCTGGGCTGTATAGCCTTGTCGTTTAACCACACCCATGGGCCATATAGGTTTAGCTCCCCCTGCTGAAAGAGTCCCAGTGCGTGTAGCCGCACGACCAGGAAATATCCCATGGGATAACTAGTAAATCTCTCAAATATAAAATATGAAACTCGTATGTGGTCATCAAAAAACATCTTATATCGGCAAATATAAGTTTCCAATTTTTGATCTCTCTGAAACCTCCACCATCCACGGCTAAGTTACACATCTCGCCATTAATGGACAAACTAAAACCATGTCCAAATAATACAATTACTATTTATTACCAAGGCCAATTATTAGTGGTATCATCATACCTACCATACTTGCAAGATTTATCCATAGCCTAAACCATTTAGGTTAAGGGGACTCTTAAGTGCCTTTTTTCATTTACCATATTAACCTTTTGGGAGACTACCATGTCCTACATAAGCATAACCAATTAGCCATTAACCTTGGTAAACCATTTAAAACATTTATAGTTTCATATATAAGATGAAATCAAGCAAGAGTTTCATTCAAAGAAGTCAATGCAATGAACATATCCTTATAAGCATTTTATCAAACACCTTGAGGGCCTAATATAACAAAAACCAATTCCAAAGACCATTAAACCATTACCATGCAATCCCTTACCCAAAACCACCATTGATGCATAGAAAAGCGTAATTAAACCATAGGAAATAATAGCCAAACCATTATAAATAAAAACCCCAATTAGTAGTTGAAAACCATAAACCATGCAACATTGAAACCATAAAACATCCATAAAATCCATTCCTTTTTAGAAGTAAGAAGTAGGAAAGAGAAACATGCCTTAAATTGAGAAAGATGATGGAAGGAAATAATAAAAGCAAGCCCCAAAGCAATCCTTAAGTTGAAACCCTAGATCTCTACCCCAAAAGCTCTTGAGAAAATTATGATGTTTTGAAATAGTTTTTTTAGTATTAATGAATAGAATAATAAGGTAAATAACCTCTAAGTATATTAGTAGTCATGGTTCATAATTAGGGTAAGTAGGGAAATGTCTAGAATACCCCCCACTTAAGTTTCTTAAAACCTGTCATGGGGATATGCTGACCCTTTTACGAATCATACCCTTCCTTACGATAGGTTTCCATCAGTCATACCTAGGCCTTAACCTTTGGATCAGATAGTGTCCATCATACAACTCATCCCACCAAGTCGTAACCTTAACATACGATCCGTAACCATAATACGTATCCCTGGCAGAATGAGTTACCAAGAGGATCAAACACTGGCCATTATATGAGTCACCGATATAACTCGTATCAATTCTTAAAACTCTCACCCCTAAGTTGTGTTCATTTCAGCAATCAAAACCATCCCACCAACTAACACTGGTCAGCTTATGATAGGACCATACCACTCGTACCTCTACATATGGCTTGTACCCTAGAATCGTATTGAGTCTGGATAACAGATTTCAAGGAAAATTTTCTTAGGCCAAAACCCAAGATGTAACAGTAGGCTTCTTAAGTTTGTGGTTTTGTTCCCAAAATTGGTGCTTAATTAATGGAATGTGTAGGAATCTAGATAATTTAGTAGGTAATTCAAAGTAAAAACTTGTTTTTAGAGCTCAAAAATCGATCAAAGTGAAGGTTTTTTTTGTTTAGAGGAGATTCGAGTTTCGAGTACCCCTATCAGGTGCCCTAATTCCTTTTTAAATCATTTGTTAGGACGGGTTGACCCACGACCCATGACCTGGTAAGCTTGGGTACGAGTCATGTTTATGACTCATACTCAAGATTATGGGCCTTTTTCTTGACTTGTAACGACCTAGAATATTACCTGGGTTCTGGAGTCGTTATGACTCAGTGTGACGAGTCATACCTTGAGGTTGGTACAACTTATTCTAAGAGTTTTAAAGACTCCAAAAACTTTTACCTAATTTTAAATTATCTCCAAGGTACTTATAACTCTTACTCACGAGTCGTACCATTAAGATATGACTTGTGAAGAGTCTGTATGACCAACTTTCTTGAATTTTTCTAGATATTTTCTGCAATCTTTAGTCCTGCACACTGAGAAAACATATTACCCTACAAATAAATAAGCACACAAACATAGGTTGGCTCCCATGCAGTGCTTGATTTAACATCGCAGCATGATATGGCTAAGTTGGGTACTCATATTTCACCAACTAGCCTCATGGGTTACATCACATGTAGCGCTTGCTTTAACATTATGGCACGGCGTAGTTTCCTCGGTTACTCAGACTTCACCAAGGTCCATCTCAAAAATCACATTAACTTCCTTAGTGTTACCTATATAGTGCTTTACTCTTTGTCCATTCACCTTGAATGGGGCTTTACTATCTCGCTTCAATCCCAAAGCACCATATGGAAACACTCTTAGCATAGTAAAGGGATCATACCATCTAGATTTCCACTTACCTGAAAATAAGCAAAGCCTTAAGTTGTAGACAATACCCGATCACCTTTTTTGAAGATTTTTTTTCTCAATTTTGCGATCATGATCCAGCTTTATATTTTCCATATAAACTGCAAAACTTTCATACGACCGAAGTCAAAATTCATCCAACTTATTAATACTATTCATCCTTAACTTGGCTGCATCTTGACAACCAAAATTTAGCTTCTTCAAAGCCTATAGTTCTGTATGTTCAAGTTCAATAGGCAAGTGACAAGTCTTTCCATACACCAACTAATAAGGAGAAGCACCAATGAGGGTTTTGAAAGCTGTGTGGTAAGACCATATGCATCATCTAACTTTTGTGACCAATCAATCCTATTAGCCTTTACTGTCTTTATCAAGATGAAATTGATTTCTCTATTGGACACCTCAACCTGTCCACTAGTCTGCGGATGATAAGGTGTTACCATCTTTTGTTTCACTCCATACTTCTCAATCAAACTTTTGAATAGACGATTAAAAAAATATGACCCACCATCACTAATGATAGCACATGGTGTGCCAGATCGAGAAAAGATGTACTTTTTCAAGAATGCAGTAACACTACATGCTTTATTTTTTGGGAGATCAATTGCTTCCACCCATTTAGAAACATAATCCACAACCACAAGTATATATTACATGCCAAAATAACTCATAAAAGGACCCATAAAGTCTATACCCCATACATCAAACAATCCCAATTCTAAGATAGAAGTCATAGAAAGTTCATGAAAACTAGAGATGTTACCTTGTCATTGATATTGATCATATGCTGAAGTAAAATCATGTGCATCTTTGTAGATTATTAGCCAATAATATCCACATTGCAAGATTTTGTGGGATGTGTGGGTTCCTCTATGATGATCCCCAACTAGCAAAGAATGACAAGCCTCAAGTATACTCATCATCTTCACCTCAAGTATGCATCTATGAATAATCCCATCCGTACAAAATCTAAATAAATAAGGCACATTCTAGAAAAATTTCCTTAGCTTATGCATATACTTCTTTCTTTGCAAAAAGGAAAGATCTTTTGGGATTAGATAATTTCCATAGTTTGCAAACCATGGAATTTGATCTTGGAAAGTTGCTAATATCTGCTCATCAGGAAAACTGTCATCAATTTCTAGTCCATCTGCAACATTCTGCATAGCTTCCTCCTTAAACCTAGACAAATGATTTGCAACTTGATTCTCAGTGGCTTTTCTGTCCTTAACCTCGAAATCAAATTTTTGCAGCAATAGCACCAACGAATAAGTCTAGGCTTTGCATTTTTTTTCACCATTAAGTATCATTATGTTGCATGATCAGTGCATACAATCACCTTTGTCCCAGTCAAATAAGACCTAAACTTCTCAAAGGCAAAAACCACTGCCAACAACTCTTGTTCCATTTCGGTGTAGTTCTTTTAAGCAGGATTTAGTGCCTTGCTAGCATAGTAGATAGGATGAAGGATATTTTATTTTTGTTGACCTAGTACAGCACCTAAGGCTAATCCACTCATGTTACCCATAACCTCAAAAGGCAAGGACTAATCTAGGGACACGATGATAAGAGTTGTCATCAACTTCTCTTTCAGACACTCAAAAGCCTTCAAGCATGCTTCGATAAACTCAAATTTCACCTTTTTATCAAGAAGCCTACAAGTAGTGTTGGCAATCTTAGAGAAATCTTTGATGAATTTCCTATAAAATCCAGCATGACCCAAAAACCTATGAACACCTTCACGAAAATTGATGGAGCTAATTTATCAATCACTTCAATCTTTCCTTTGTCTACGTCAATACCTATTTTTGAAATTTTGTGTCCAAGAACTATACCTTCTTTGACTATAAAATAACACTTTTCCCAATTAAATACCAAGTTGCATTTACATCTTCTAAGAGCATTAGCCAAGTGCACTAAGCATTCATCAAAAAAATCACCAAGGACTAAAAACTCATCCATAAACACTTTAATGGTGCCTTCTACCATGTCAGAGAAAATTGAAATCATGCATCTCTTAAATATGGCTAGAGCGTTACATAACCTAATGGCATACATCTAAATGCAAAGGTCTTATAAGGACAAGTGAAAGCTTTTTTCTCTTGGTCTTCAGGTGCAATAGTGATTTGGTTGTAACCCAAATACCTATCCAAAAAATAGTGTCATCTTCTGCTCTCAAGTCTATCCAACATCTGGTCCATAAAGGGGATGGGAAAATGGTCCTTTTGAGTCTATGCATTCAATTTTTTGTAATCCATGCAAACTCTCTATCCTATGGCTGGACTTATTGCCAATAGCTCATTTTCCTCACTTGACACAATAGTAATACCATCTTTCTTTGGAACATGTTGTATTGGGCTGACCCACTTACTATTAGCAATAGGATACACTACACTAGTATCCAACTACTTGAGTATCTTTTTCTTCACCACCTCCTACATAGGAGGATTGAGTTGACATTGATGTTCTATACTTGAGATATAATCCGGCTCAAGTTGAATTTTACAAGTACAAAAATATGGTAACACTCTTCCCTTCATTGTTTGGAAGAACAAATTCTTCCACCTACTTTGAAACATAATCAACCACAACAAAAATGTACTTTATACCATATGATCTCACAAATGGAACCATGAAATCACTGTCTCATATATTAAATTTTGGCATCGTTGCCGAAGAATACAGTTACAGAGTTGATTGATTGTGTTTGTCTAGTTGTTGGTGATTGTCTCTTGATTTTTCTTTTCTATTTATTCTTGGGCACACATCAGTGCATGCCAAATACTCAGAGTTAAGGAAATCCCCTGATTCCACTTAATCATAAAATTAAATGGACTCTGAGAAATAGAAGAAAAATAGTAAATGAACATAAGCATGATTAACGTATTCTCAATCAAGGGGTTCAAAATCTAGGACTTTATAAGACTGAAGAATAAATGAATTCTCACTTAGTTGCTAAAGAAAATGAAAGACAACAAAATACTAGGAAGGCAACACTAAATAAGTATGTTAGACAAATAGAGGTAAATCATCTGCTTAGGTGAGAGGAGCAAGGTAGTAAAAGAGAGTTAAGGGGGCATCACCCCTCCTAAATAATACGTTCCTCAATCTGAGGATGAAGATAATGACATAGGTAAAAATGATGCAAGTGAAATAGTGCTATTGCTCCATGGCCACTTTTAGCAAGAACTAAAATTTATATCACCAATGCTATAATACAGGAGTTGAATATGAAAGGAATGTTCATGGGCCTTGCCAGTGCTGGTATAAATTTACACCTGATGAACTTTATGGTTAAATGGAGGTTAATAGCTCTAATTCTCATTGTTAATTCCCTTTCCCATCTATTACAACTTTTTTCATTGCGAGTAAGGATAAGGAAAGTTCTACCATTGTGCATGGCTAACAAGTAATCAAATCGTAGAGAACAACAACACATGCACGAGCAACCTTTGAGAATCACGTTGTACTTTAAGCACTACTTTGTTAATCTATAAAGGTTCCCACGACCCTATTTGTGGTGTTTAACTACTCATAATTGTGAGCACATAAGAACAATTTTGAGAAAAGAACATAGTTATGAAGTTACAAAGAATAAAATGAAACCACAAATCTCACTTTGAATTAAAACCCTAAAAATTGATGTTTGAACTTACAAGAACAACAATAATATTTGAAAGTAGTAATAGAACATAAACTAAAATGATAAACCCATTAGGAGTATTTATAGACATGATGAAAACCTATCTTAAATACAATTGAATTTGCTGAGTTGACGCCTCGATTAAAGGAATAGATGATAGTTAGTAGAACCACAATCATCCTTGGTGCTCATTGTTCGATGAATGACTTTTCAATAGTGGGAATTTTTTGTCGGAGGGATGCATAGGATGATCTCATCCTTTCTCATAATGACCGTTGCTTCAACTCTTGGTTTCTACCCCTGATTTTCAGTTTGCAGGACAATCTTCCCACAATCCTGAAGATGAGTCAGTTGTATCATCCAACGATTATGGATCCTCTCATATAATGTTCCTCATACTTTACTTTTTCATGCACTATTTTGGGAATTTCTTCCCATGATCGGTCTACCGATCATTACATCTAATAATGATCATGGGATGCATAATCTGAAGGCCACCATAATTTTATTTCTCTACATCAACCTACGATAGCAAGGGACTACTATTATCAAATCCAACAGTCATTGGTTGGCTCATCTGATGCCTTTAAGTCCTAGTTTCTGCATTATACTTCTTTGAAATAGTTTAACCTACAAATACCTAAAAAATACATCATACCTACAAACCATGCCTTTAAAGTAGCAAAATTCCCTTATTTTAAGTAGTGAATATGGTGTAAGTCTAGGGAACATCATCAACCTCAACTTAGGATGTTTGCTATGTCCTCAAGTGAACAAAACAAAAGTAAACAAAAGCAAAAACTAAATGATACTTAGCCAAGAGAAATCTTAAGAGTCCTATGGCAGTCATATTATCGTAAACCATTTTGAAAAGCATGTATGGATCAAAACACTTTATTCAACCTTATCAAAACCAAATACAGCTATGTGCACACAAATCACTCTTAAGTGTTAAATTAATTGCATTACATTATCAATAGATAACCTAGCATGTAAACCAATAACACTATCCAAACAAATAGCAACCACGATGCAACTCTTATGCCCACACATCAAAAATACCCCCCATACTTAAAATACTCAATGAATCAATAAACGGGAACTAAATTTAAGAACTCACTCTCACAAAGAAGTTTAGAAAGCGCTCATAAGATGTCATAGGCTTGCCCTTATTTTCTATGTCTTAGCTACTCGGTTAGTTTGATTAAATCACTATTGGACTTTATTGGATTATAATGTAGACTTAGGGACTAGTATAGTATATATGGATTGAGTGACTTATTCCTCCTTGGAACTACACTACTTTTGGATCCAATTTTCTACTTTCTTTATTTTTCTTCCATTTTTGACTTTTCAAACCTAGGGTGTTTCTTTTTTTTTTGCTAATTTTCTTTTTTTTTTTATTTTACATACTAGGCCGCACCACAATCCTTTTTTCATTTACTAACTCCTTCTACATATTTAATTTCTCATGTACCTTTATGATAACCACCCTCAACTTAGAAGATTTGCTTGAGTTAAGGTCCACAGCATCCAAGAAGGGACCAGGGCCAAAGTAGGTTCATTTTAATTAAATTGGGAAGGTGAATAGACTAGTTCAAGAAAAAGAGTTCAAGAAAAAGGTTTATTTAGGGTCAAAGTATAGGATCATGGGATATTATTTATCATTTGGTAGGCTATTAGGCTTATAATGGACCATTCAAGAACTGTCTATTATCTTTTCCTAACTGACTACCCAATTACCTTGGCGAGACTAATCGAGTAAGTTCTAGATTACAAACGCAAAATTAGATAAGCACCTCACACACACATAGCTTAGGTCTACAAATACAGTTACTACCTATCTAGTTCATGCATAGTTAGGCTACGGTTATCACACTTATAATACTAATGCCATAACAAGATCTTAATTGTTCATAGTTTACTATAAGCCCATAACACAACTAAAACATCAACAATTTTATGGAGGGGTATCATTTAAACACATTGAAATAAAAATACAAATTGCATGCTCTTTTGTGTTTTAACTGCACCAAGTTCTCCTATTTCTCTTTTGATTACACAAACAATAAAAAATAACTAGAAACACTAAATATAACTCCTTAACATGCTAGTTCTAACTAGATAGCACATCTAAGAGAAAAGAAATATGGAAACCAAAATCCTCATATATTGGTATGCCCCCACCCAAACTATGAAACTATGTTATGTCCCCACTGCACAAATATAGTTACAAAAATTAAAATCCAAGGTAAGGACATACATGTACCGCACTAGATGCCAGTCTGGAACTAATAAAATAAGGTCATAGATGCAACCCCTCCACCTTTTCAATCTCTCAAGGACTTACCAAAAGTGGTGCCAATGGTGGTCGGTGCAATCAAAGACGGTTCTGTGGATACAATCATTGTACTCCCTTGACTCTCAACAATAATATCAGTAGTAGCAATAGAAACAACACAAGTGAGACCTTATTTCTCTTTGACATATGCACCTCGTAGGTCCTCTTACTCAAAATAGTATCTTTATTCTTACCTTTATTATCTCTCTTCTTTCTCTTTTTATGAGGCTATGTCTCATCATCTCTCATATTATCCATACCTTACTCTTGTACCCAGTTATCGAGGATTGGATGTAGAAGTTCAAAACCTAAATATCAACCTCTTTCTCAAAGATAAAAATATATAAAAACTCCACAATAATAAACTGGAACTAAGAAAAATCCTTTAGAATAATTTTCAATCAAGCCATCTTTGTTGTGATTGACCTTAATTTCAGCATTTGAAAACTCTCCATCCTACTCGTCATTCAGCCCTCGAACTATAAAATAGATCTTGTATACCCCACTTAGCTTTATTCATCTCATCTTCCACATATGGTTTGATACCATCTTCTGAATTATTTATTCATGCCTCAGAGACGGCGAACTTTTTCATCATCATTTTGAAGAACTTTGTAGGTACCAAAGTATAGACCTATAGGCACAGTATTAAAGCACTAGTAGGTACTATGGTAGGCTAAGAGGATGAAGAAGTGGCACTAATCTTAAAAGTCAGTAGAATGAGAAGTGGGGGAAGCCCTATCACAACCCGAGACTACCCCCTAGTCGTAACACGGTGCCTGGAACCACAAGTAATCCTAGGCTAATCTGTAAACTGGCATACTGCTTGAGCAACTGATTTAAATTGTATAAAAACTAAATTTGCTGAGCGAAAACATGATCATCATAAAGTATGAATAAATGTACTGATAAAGTTTACAACTTGATAAATTTGAAGAAAGAACTAGAATTACATATCATGACTCTAACTGGCTATTTATGAAGCCTCTACTCTACTGACTATAGATAGTTGGGAAATACCTCAAACCATTACTAATCAATACATATGGATAATCAAAATACAACACATGAACTGCAATGGACTTGAGTTCCTGAAATAGGAGAACTCATTGCCTGTTGGCTGAAAGTTAAGAATTGTCTACTTCTGGTACCTACATTATGAAACAATGTATCCACTCAAACGTATATATGTTCAGTACTTTTAAAATGTACTGAGTAAGTAAGGGTGAATGAAATAAGTAAAACTGAATAGATATATAACTTAAAACATGCATGTTAAGTGAAAGTAGACTCACCAAGAGACTAAAATCAACTGAAAGATAAAGTATCTTAAAACAGAGTAACAAACATAATCTGATAAGCTGGTGAATCACTACACTTCATTTCTTAAATATTTACTTTCGTAGAATAAGTAGAACTAAGGTTGGGAAGCGATAAAACATGAATATTGTATGTAAATCTCATCGTAAAGTTGAACATGCTATAAAACTAAACAGAGGATCATGTATGGATACTGAGCATGAAAAAAATAAGTATGTAAAACTGAGAATGCAAGACCAAGTATAGCATATACTGACTTGATCTGAATAACATAAATAATCTGTAAAACTGACTGAATATTTACTAAAATCTGATTACTTGGTCAAGCAAACCTGAACTAAGATTAACTGAATACTGACTAAAACTATGGGAGCTATCATATAACTAACATAAACTATGTGAACTATCATGGAGTCCAATGTCTAACCCATGTTAAGGAGAGTTATTTTATCCTTACCATCAGAATAGAACCTGAACTGGAGTGATCACTAAATTGAGCCCATATTGGGCAAGGGGAACACTCTCGTGAGAGGCCTTAAACCTACGGTGGCATATAGTTTCTGCGGTAGTAGGATGTGCTGAACCATACTTCCCACTCGGTGCTAAATACTACTCCTAACTGAAAAACACAGAAATACTAATTGGTGCATGAACTGAAGCTGATAAGCTCAGGTCATGGTATTTTGAAAACAACAGTACTTACAAGGTATGAAATAATCATAAATGTGTAAACTGATAGTGTTCAATAAGATCATGACAAACCAAGTTCAACACTGAAATCATGAGTTGATTGACTCACAACTTAAAAAGACTGAAACATAAGTAAATATATAGGTATTAGGTGTTCATAACCCGCCAACACTGAATAATTACTAAAATAAGATAACAAACTCTTAAAATAGTAATATGAAGTCATAATTCAGAGACCCAAAACATTGGAAAGTTCAATACATGAGTATAATACATGAATTTAAGCATGAGGACGTATTAAACTTAGGATAATGACAATCTCTCATCAAATTAATGAAATTCAAGAAAAAAATATCAAACTTGTAATTTAAAACCTAGATAAGTACAACTCTTATTCTCTTTAGTCCTTTAAATCACAAGGTAATGAGATGTTTCAACACATGAGAATTTGGGGATGGACCCTAATTTAAGAACATGTAACTTCAACTTGAAAATTGTACTTTCAGGCACACGAATGAAAGATTAACCTTGTTCAATACCCCACATACCTGAATTTCTTAATTTCTTAATGAAAGCTTGAAATTGGAACTTGAATTCTTGAGTTCTTGGGGAAGAAAGCTTGAATTTCTTTTGTTTTGGGTAAAAACCCTAATTTCTTTTCCCTTAAGAGTGGAGAGGAGATCAAACATTAAAAATTGATTAATAAAATAAAACAATCGTGTATAGGATGATTTAAGTCGTGGGGTAGGGTTTGAGGTGAGGAAAAGACCAAAATATCCTTAGGGAAACTGAATAAAAATTGTAAGAATTTCTTTAGTTAATGACTTTGTTGAAAAACCTATCAACCAGTTGAAGGCTTGTCAACCTAGTCATCACCTTTCTCGTCATGAACTGGGTTGACAGCATATCAACTAGTTGACGGCTTGTCAAACTAGTCATCACCTTTTCTTCATGATCTGGTTAAGGTTGACGACTTAGTTGACAGCCTGTCAACTAGTTGATGGCTTATCAACCTAGTCATCACCTTTCCTTCAGAGATGAAGGGTGTTTCTATTTAAGGCTGACGACGAGGTTGATAGCTCATCACTTAGTTGATGGCTTATCACCTCAAGTAGTCACCTCATTGACAGACAGACACACTGAGGTAAAATAAGCATAACTTTCCACTTTGATATCATATTAAGGTGAAACCAAATGAGTTGGAAAGAAGAATCAAAGAACTTTCATTTGATCTATAATAGGAAACCTAAGTCATTATATTCTAGGAATTACACTCATTTAAAGTTGACCCATGTAGAATCAGATACTAAAACTAAATCGATACAAATGCTCTCAACTCGACTTTGCTCTATGTGCTTCCTATGACCATAATTCGCATAAAAAACACTTCATACATAAGGTTAAAGGTCATGACACATGATTATAGCTTGACATAATTGCTTTGGGGCCTTTAAACATATAACAAATAGTTGGAAACTTATCTATGAGCTTGTGGGGTATTACAAGCCCCTTCAGTTACCAGTGAGGGAAACACTAGCAAATGAATTCATGCTTGAGCCACCATCTTTATATAGTCCTTTCTCAGTATAATATCCATAGCTTAGGTCAGCCTAGTGATCTTAAGCATATTTGTATACCCAAATGCTATGTTTTGCCCATACTTTAGTGTAGTTGTAGAACAGATTATCTAGTATAGGTGGGTATTGTTGTACGTTAGATATAAATAAGTTAACCAATATGATTAGTACTATTTCTGGAGTAAATAAAGCATGTGGAGACATAAGATACCCATGGGTTACAGAGAAATATGGACATGAGCAGACCAATAAGTAAACTAAGGTTGCTAGGTAGACATGTGCCACACCCCTTGGGGATGTGCGATGGCCATGAGCCAGAGCCCTTGGGGTTGCATGTTAGGCCATGCGGTGCAGAGGTAGTCTCTAATTCAGTAAGATCTTTAAAATCAGGCTATGTTCAAAGCTTGGGGGTAATTTCACCATACATTTATGAATACCCTAAGCATGTTTTTTTAGGATCTACACATTACTTTGGAGTAGTTTAAAGAGGGTAAGGGTTCTCCATTAGGGTTCGTCTTCTGTAAACTCTTCTATACTTAATTCTTTAGTATGAACAAGATTAATTTTATAAGTTTGTTCAAAGTATGAATGTCTAAAAACCCTTGTTCTAGGGTAAAGGCCAAATGTATGATTATACTTCATATTCTCAAGTTGGTTAAATGTTAAATAATTGCATGGGTTGTGCTTAAACTCTTGCCCTTACTATTTTGATGCTTGGTCGATATTAAAATACATATATACTCTTATTGTGAATTCGAAAGGAAAACATTAGGGTAGAATGAGGAGTTTGAGGAGAAAGTTCTTATCTTTTATAAAGAAAGGATTGATTCGTGTCTAGAATAAGAATATACTTAGAATGTCTTAATTGGTTTAAATACAAAAAGAGAGTTAAATGTATCTAAATTGGATTATTGTAACCCTACCCAACGATGTAGTTACGATATCATTTTATGTAAATGATTAGAGACTCGAAAGACCATAATCATATTTTCAACCTTGTGAGTTAACAGCCCAATATACAATGTAATCAATGAGAGAATAACAATATATATGATTGCAGCGAGTACCTTGACCTTGAAATTTCACCTTGATTTTGATTCCAACCTTTCTCAATTGCGATTGTTAAGTTTTACTACCTTTGCTTACTGTTAGTTTGCTAGAATTTCACAAATCATCTTGATAAATTACAACACTTATTTGAAATATATTAACGACTCAATTAAGTAGATTGCTAAACTCTTAGTCGCAGTTGGTTCAATATCCAGCTCTTAAAGAGTGGAATGCCCCGAGACTACCCCCTGGACATCACACGTGCTTAGAAATACAAATAATCCCAAGTTAACCAATGATACTAGAATAATTTATGAGCAACTGAATAAAATACATTAAATTGGAAATAATAAGAAGAAAGATGTCTATAGCTAAATTTGTTCATTACGATAGTGTTTGAAAATTTACAACACTAGTTATACAAAAGAAAATTGAAATTGAATACATCAACTCTCACTGACTGTCTGACAGCACCCAAGCACACACACAAGTATACGTGGTCTACCAAGTAATATAGTGGCCTTCAAGAAAGAAGAATATCGATCCCACAGGTGCTTGTTCTAATGACTATTTAATTCTAGCTCACAATTTAGACTAATTGATGCAAGCATAACCAAAAGAGAGTTTTTACTATTTGTAATCTAAGGTAATGTAAACAATGCGTAAAATACAAGACTTGAGACAATCAATAAGTAGAGCCTAGGGTTAAGGCACTTCGAACAATCCTACTTCACTATTGAACTTCATTCGTTAAATTTCTTATTTGGTTGTTGATTCATAGGGTTAATCGCATGATCATGGTCTCCCCACCTCTAATCGTTTACCTAACTTGAACATTACAACTACATCGTTGTGCGGGGTTATAATAATACAATTAAGTGCTTAACATTTTCATCCTACATGTGAATCAAGTAAGGATTCTAGGTACATCCCTGTCCTAGATGCCAATTCAAATTCCTTATACAAGAATAAGAACCCTACTTGGTTCATCCCCATGTTCTATCTTTCTATTCCCTCTCCCAAGATCACAAGGTTGACAATATATGTATTCTAAGGGTGATCAATCCTCAAAATAATTAAAACAAGGATGAACAAGCAACCAAATATGATAAGCAATTAAACAAAATCAATTCAAAATGATAATAGCCATATTCTTGGCTTTATCCCTAGAAAGGGAGTTTTTAGCCACTAATGGCCATAATCATCATCCAAATAATTATATGAATGGTCAAAAAACATAAAGAAGCTAAATTAAAGAATTTAAAACCTAAAACGAAGTTGTAGCAGCCTCCTCAATTTTCCAATACATCCCAAGATGATCAACAAACTGTTTAATGAGTGTATATATAGTAAACCATTCATAATTCGTGTAGGAGTGGGATGTCATGTGTATTTTGAGCACCGGACTTAGGCATGCGGCATGGGCTATTTTACACCACTATGGAGCATGTTGCGTGGGCATAGATGCACTGTAATAGAGGGTGCAACACATGTTGTGGTGCACTGTAATAAAGGGTGCGACAAATGTTAATTGCGGGCAGCCACTGGAAATTGCCATCAAAATGTTTGCTAAGTGTTTCAACGTCCTTCCTTTTTATCCAAGCCCTGTGGTATTCTTTTGCTTTGAATTCCATCTTGTTCCACATAAATTTATCATCAACTTTAATTCTTAAAGCATCCTACAACATCACACAACAAGAATTATAGCTCAAAACAACGTAACATTCACAATGATGAGCAAGAAACACGAGCTAAGACAAGGCTTGCTCGCTTAATCTTTAACATTTGGCTTTGGATCTTGGCTTGACTCAATTACTTTTCACACATTACAAATAAGTTTTTCACACATAATTACACATTAAAACCATTATGAAACTCATTTGACACGTTAGAATCCAACATGAGAGACTAGAACAACACCTAGCTCAAGTTAGTAAAACTTGTTTTCTCACCTAAACTCTAATTGAACGCTTTAAGTCCAAACTTGTTTGGAAATATTATTAAGCATTGTAATCACACAATTGAACACTTAAATGATTATTTGTATCTTTATTAACACATAAATCACACAAATTGTCCTCAAAACAAGACTAACAAGCTAGAATAATAATACTAGAGTGCATAACTACACCCCACATCACCACCCCACACTTAAAGCCTTATTCGACCTCGAACTACTCTTGACTCTAAGAATCATAAGCCGAGGAGACTCTACACTTTTACCACATGGAAGACACAAAAGATATTACTATAATAACTACATATAATTCAAGTTTCGACACTAAGCATATTATGTACTCAATATGACAGTTCAAGAACACTACTCTAAAACATCTTAGCCTCAGGAATTGACTCACCAAATTGGTAAACTCATGGATATTTCTCAATAAAGGTCATCATATAAATAACCCACATTCATCAAACATGTGCCCTCACAATAAGAGAGTTACTCATGATCACTCACATAAATTCCATTCATAACATAATGGGTACAAGAATCAAGTTACGCTCACTCTCACAAGGAATTCACAAGTTACACATAATAAACCATAGGCTTGACCTTAGAGTAGTACTCCACTAATATCAGAATGATGAAACTTAAGATCAAATAGGTCTTTAAATGTTGTAATGTAGGCTAAGGGATGGGTAGAAACTATTTTGGGCAAGAATAGTGACTAAGCGCTTTAATACATCATTTTTCGCAATTAGCTCAATCACTAACAAACAACTTACACCACTTTATTCTACCCACATCTTTTGTTTTGCCCCATCTCACTAAGATCATTCACAAACACTATGGTGGGATTATGCTATGTACATATCATTCAATTTTTGCCCTTTTTCGCACCCATTATATGCTATACATCCCTATACTAGCCACCCTCAACTTAAGCGATTTGCCTTAGTTAGGGTGCATAATATATAAGTAGAACCAGGGCCAAAACAAGTTCATTGTAACATAATTAGGCTAAAAATGAGAATTTCTTAAGCACAAATTTCTGTTACTCCCAACCACAACACAATAATTTTTTACACACCACTAACTATAACTTTGATGCTTTAATTTTACCTTTTATCCTTTTATTTTTCAACTCCTCAACTCAACTAATTTTTTACTAAGCACTTAAGAGCTTTTGGATCAAATTCTGGTGTACTACACATGAGGCTGCCAAAACAAAAAACTAAAGGCTCAATGGGGCTTACTAGGATTATGCTTAAGGGTAGGTCAAAAAGAATGTATAAAACAAGGGTCTCAAAGAAATGCCTATATCATCTCCTAAACCCACAATCTTTATTTTTCTTTGCACACACACCAGGCAAGTTCTAGACATCATATGCAACAAGGAATATACAAATACCTTACACATACATGGCACATGATCAACTTCAAGTAGGACCATCATAGACTCTCGACCAAACAATCACATGAATTCAAATTTAAGCCAAGTACAACAGTCATAAACGTGAACCTAGGAGTCTCAAAAGTAGTAATTCACACAATCAACATGCTTTTACAATCAAAACATATTGTCGGGCATAGGTGGTTGTGAACTCTCTAGGTTAATAGCTTTTTCAACTTTATCCTTTTCAGGCTCATCAATTTGCATCATGTCGGGCATAGGTGGTTGTGGCTTAGGCTTCTCAATAAGGAAGTCCGAAAAGGTCTTTTGTGGAACCATCTCCACCACCCCACACTTATCCCCTTTAATCACAGTAATCATGCACAAATCTTTTTAGTGGGACAGTGTGTTAAGTAGTTTGTACACTTTAAAAATTGTCTCTTCATTCTTCAACCTCATTATAAGTGTTCCCTCTCTTACATCTATCAAAGATCCTCCCGGAACTAAGAATGGATGCCTCAAGATGATTGATACTTGTTTGTCTGCCTGAAAATCTAGAACAATAAAGTCAGCAGGAATAATAAATTTGCCAACCTTTATAAGCACATCCTCTATGACTCTGCCAGGATGGGCTATGGATCTATTTACCAGCTGCAATAGCATAGATCTTGGTCTAGGATTTCCCAAGCCTAATGTGTTGAACAAATTAAGGGTATCAATTTAATACTTGCTCCTAAATCACTAAGTGCCTGAACTATCTCATTATTGCCAATATGAATGGAGAGAGTGAACTTTCTAGGGTCCTTTAGGTTTTTTCGCATCTTTTGAGTCACCATAAAACTACACTCCTCAATAAGTGTTACCACCCACACCTCCTGCAACTTAACTTTATTAGCAACCACGTCACTCAAGTACTTACATACTTAGGCATTCCCTGCAAAACATCTAAAAAAGAGGTAAGTTAATGTGTATCTCTCTGAACGTCTCTACTTCTTGAAGTATGCATCCTCCTTTTCCTTTATATGATTTTTTTGGTAAAGGTAGTTATGGGATCTTTTTCACTTCTTCAGCAGCTCTTTTCGTTGAGTACTCAGACTTCCTTAATTTTTCAGCAACTTGGTCATTTACCTATTTAGGACTCAAATCAGCATCTACCTCCTTATTTGTCTTTAGAGGTTCTTCATGAACCTCTATACCACTCGTCAATGTGATTGTCATAAATTTTTAGGGTTTTTTGTATCTCCTAGAAGACCACCTTGCGACCTGGTATTTAGTGTTTGTTATAACTGCCCCAACTGCAACATTAAGCTTCTCGTGGCTATTTACTAGTTCTTTACAACTGCATCCAACTGTGTTTGAGTAGTTAGAATCTGCTTCATCATCTTTTTCAAGTTTCTAGTTGACTAATTTCCTTGTGCCGTAAATTTGCTGTTGTTGGGCATTTCATAGCTGATTCGGTGGTTGAGTCTGCTACTTCATGTTGTAAGCATTCCCGTAGTTAGTCCTCTGAACATTGCCCACAAATATAACTGACTCAGGATTGGCAGCACACATATTTGTAGAGTGACCACTATTTCCATACACCACACACTAAGTACTTGTTGGCTAAATTGCATTTACTGTGGCTGCAGGCTGTGTGGCACCCAATTTCATGTTGTTGAGTTATGTAGTCAACTGATTCTTTAATGTAGGGCAAATATAGTGGTAAAATAATTTACCTCTAAAACACCAACAACCTTATTTGTAGCATTCCTTGAGTCTAAATTCCACTTAAGATTACCTTGTGCAAATCGGTTCAACAAACTATACAACTCATCATACATCTTTTCAAGAGTTTGACCACCTATAGCTGAATCTAAAAAAATCATTGTGTTATGGTCAAATGCCTCAACAAAAGTATGAAATAATACCTCATTGGACTATTGATGGTGAGGACAATCCCGAAGAAGAACCTTGAAGCGCTCCCAAGCATAATATAAATTTTTGTCTGGCTTCTATTTAAAGCACACAATCTCACTGCAAAGTCTCATAGTCTTTTCAGATGGGAAAAATTGAATGAAGAATCTTCATGCTAAGTCATCCCATGATGTGATTAAATTTGTTGGCTCGGCATTTAACCACTTTTTTTGCATCCCCCAATAGTGAAAAAGGGAATAGTATTAGCCTCATATAGTTAGCATTCACACTCGTAGGGATGAATGTGTCACTGATTTCTAAAAAATTTCACAGGTAGACCTGTGGATCATCATGTGAAAGCTCATTTAACTGTCCACTGCTAATTAGAAGCTGCACCATATTCTATTTGAGCTCAAAATTATCTCCAAAAATGGATTACTGAAATAGGGAGGTCAAATTTTTTGGAAGTGGGATTGCCACTTCTCCAGCTGTCCTACGGGCTACTTGTTCATCAGCCATAATAGCAAAATTATCTTGATCTTCTTCGATTTGCAAAATAAGTAAGAGAAGGATTATTTCTCTCTTGCTTTGATGGAAACGTTGCTCATGTTCGGTACTTGGTTCAACCAATTCCCTATCCCTTGCAAGCTTATTAGACTTAAAACCTATTTCCTACAATTACAAAACAAAGACCAAGCGTAGAGAACCAAAGTAATCACGAAACGCAAAACTAAAAGTAAAATAGTTGCCAAATTTTAAGTCCTCGACAGCAGCGCCAAAAATTTGACAGCGCACATGCAAGTGTATGTGTTCTACCAAGTAATATAGTGGCCTTCCAGAAATCCGAATATCAATCCCACAAGGACTGGTTCTAATGAATATTCAATTCTAGTTCACAATTTAGATTAATTAATGCAAGCTTAACAAAAAGAGAGCATTTACTATTTGTAAAGACTTGAGACCATCAATAGAGCATAGCCTAGGGTTAAAGCACTTTGAACAATCCTACTACGTTATTGAACTTCATTCGTTAAATTTCTTATCTTGGTTGTTGATTCATAGGGTTAATCGCATGATCATGGCCTCCCAACCTCTAATTGTTTACCTAACTTGGACATTAAAACTACATCATTGAGCGGGGATATAATAATCTAATTAAGTGTTTAACGTTTTCATCCAAAATGTGAATCAAGTAAGGATTCTACGTACATCTCTATCCTAGATGATAATTCAAATTCCTTATTTTATAAAAGAATAAGAACCCTACTTGGTTTATCCCCTAGTTCTATCTTCCTATTCCCTCTCCCAAGATCACAACGTTGACAATATATGTATTCTAAGTGTGATCAATCCTCAAAATGATTAAAACAAGGATGAACAAGCAATCAAATACGATAAGCAATTAAACAAAATTAATTCAAAATGATAATAGCCATATTTTTTGCTTTAACCCTAGAAAGGGAGTTTTTAGCCACTAATGGCCATAATCATCATCCAAATAATTGTATGAATGATCAAAAACCATAAAGAAGCAAAATTAAAGAATGTAAAACCTAAAACAAAGTTGCAGCAGCCTCCTCAATTTTCCAATACATCCCAAAATGATCAACAAAGTGTTTAATGAGTGTATATATAGTAAACCATTCATAATTTGTATAGGAGTAGGATATCATGTGTATTTTGAGCACCGGATTTAGGCATGCAGCATGGGTTGTTGTAAACTGCTATATAGCATACTGTGCAGGCATAGATGCACTGTAATAGAGGGTGCAACACATTTTGTGGTGCACTACAATGGAGGGTGTGACACATGCAAATCACTAGCAGCCACTGGAAATTGCCATCAAAATTTTTGCCAAGTGTTCCAAACATCCTTCCTTTTTATCCAAGCCTTGTGGCATTCTTTTACTTAGAATTCCATCTTGTTCCACGTTAATTTATCATCAAATTTAATTCCTCAAGCATCCTAAAATATTACACATCAAGCATTATATCTCAAAACAACATAACATTTACAAAGATGAGCAAGAAACACGATATAAGACAAGGCTTGCTCACTTAATCTTTAACATTTTCCTTTGGCTCTTGGCTTAATTACTTTTTGAACAAACAAAAAAGTTTTTCACACATAATTAAACATTAAAACCATTAAGAACTCATCTGACACCTTAGAATCCAACATGAGAGACTAGAACAATATCTAGCTCAAGTTAGTAAAACTAGTTTTCTCATCTAAACTCTAATTGAACGCTTTAAGAGCAAACTTATTTGGAAACACAATTAAGCATTGTAATTATATAGTTGGACACTTAAATGCTTATTTATATCTTTATTAAGACATAAATAAAATTAATTATCCTTAAAACAAGACTAACAAAGTAGAATAACAACACTACAGTGCATAAATACACCCCACATCACTATCTATGAAGCCTCTACTAGTATTGGGGCAGTTGAGTTATGGACTGAGGATAAGAGAAAAAAATTTATTTTAAATGGGCAGATATTCAAGCATTACTAGGCCAAGCATGAGGATAAACAAAATATGTCTATCATATTTGTAAGTGATTCATAATGAGTTGGGTCATGCTGTGATAATAAATCATGCTCTACATGATAGCCAACCTATGAACGTAATGTAATATTTTAGGATTTTTATTTTAAAAAAGGTAAAAAAATATGAAAAATAAATACACAAAAATAAGTGTCGAGCCACGAACAAACTACGGTGCTTGGTAGGAGGTAACCTATTCTTCTAACTAGTTGTTTGTTGTTTTACATGGATTTTTAAAGTGCTGCAAAGATAAAATAAGTTGAGTAAAGCATGAAGTATGAATAAAATTCAGGAATGGTAAGTTATTGGTCTAAAATAGGCCTCATGAGTTACACCCTTGAGGCCAAGCAATAGCCCT
The DNA here is from genome assembly GCF_002878395.1 of Capsicum annuum. Taxonomy (NCBI): domain Eukaryota; kingdom Viridiplantae; phylum Streptophyta; class Magnoliopsida; order Solanales; family Solanaceae; genus Capsicum; species Capsicum annuum. The sequence goes on from NC_061113.1 coordinate 198,529,321, forward strand.
GCGCCATACCACATAGAATGGATGCTCACTACCTTACTCGTTCGAAGCCCATGCACTGCATACCCTTTCCCTGTGCAACACCCATGTGTCGCAACCCCTACCCTACATAATTACCCTTTCATGCACTACTTATATCAAGGGTATATTGCCTTATTTGTGCAGTTGTTGTGCATTGAAGGGCACCTACCTTGCAACCACCCTTCCCCCCAAATTTTTCCCAACCCAATTTTAGTCAACTGGATCAACTTGACACAATTTTTTTTAAATATATACCCTTACCTAATTTTTCCCATTCTTAACCCTACATGAACCACACCATCCCTCCCTCTTACTAGACGTGTACTGGCCGACCACCCACCCTAATTTTATCTTCTCTTTTACTTGCTATTTCAATCTAAGGTATGTTTTCTTGAATTCTTATGCTTGTTTTTGGTTATTTGATTATGTGGATGAGTTGGGTTAGATGATATTGTGTGTAAATAGATGAGAATATGTGATAATTAGCATCTTGGTTTCTTAGGGGGATGCATACTATGGTTATGTCCATGTGAAGCTTAGGATAGGTAAAATTTGAATATAAAATGGATTTTTGTGTCTTTGGAACTATTTTGGGGTAGGCATAGGTAGCTGGGTACTCCATTGAGTTGTCTTTTTTATATTATAATTTTCTTATGGATAAAATCAAGTTGCAATGTCATGTTTAGTGTGAAATTTAAATTGTGATCTATGCTTAATTGGATATTTAAGGCTAGTTGTGAATTATGATAATAAGTATTTGTAGTCTGATGGAAGTGAGTTGGTAATCCACATTTGATTGGTTTTTGTGATTTATTTCTGTGTCAAATGGCTGTTTCCAATAAGAATATGTCAGGTCATGATGTTGTGTGATGGTATTTCCCCATAAATCATGAGTAGGGAGGATCTGACTACCCAAAAATAGCATTTATGTGCATATACTAAAAAACTAAGTGTGGGGTGGTTCTACAAATCCTCGCCTTAATTGTGGTTAGCTAGTTGGTGCATTTATAATGCTTTTAATAGTTCATGTATAATAGGACTTATGATACCCAACTAAGCAAAGAAAAGGGAGTTGCATGTAGCTCCCGACATGGCCAGAAACATACTAAAATAGGGTAGCCCATCACTGCAACTCAATCTACACTAGAAGCTTCCGAAGTGTACTATGAGGTTCGGTGTCAAATGGGTTGAAAAAATGGTGTGAAATGATACAAGAATAACAAGAAGAACAATTACCAACCAATGGAGCATATTCATAAAGATAGTTTGGAAGCCAACTACCCTTGGATCCTTGTAAGAGTACGATAGTCAAAAATGGATTTTATTTTTGATGACATAGGTAAGTGCAAATTGGATTTGGTGCGAGAGTTCTTTGCAATTGGTTCCCTGACACTCAAGGCAATAATGGCAAAGTTCATTAGCAGGTTGTGAAGTTGAATGCAACAACATTAACACTTCCTTTTACACATCGAATGTTGATCATACAAGATTGAAGGAGTTGTACATGAGGTTGCCTTATCAAGCTATCTTTCACGTACTGTGCAGGCTACGATCAATGGCTAGATAGAAACACCACAAAGATTGGGGAAATCACAAAACCTAACTTTATGGTCATTTTAATAGGGAATCTCAAATTAGGATGAGGATCATTGGTACCTGTATGATTCCAAGGACCCACTTCACTATCATTACACGAGATTAGGTATGTCTAGTTTTTGTTTTGATAACTTATGTCCCTATTAATGTTGGTGTTATTCATGAGGAAATCTCAAGTTCACAAGGGAGTCTGATTCAGATTTAAGAGTCTTATGGTAGTTTTTTAAAGACAATAGAGTTGAGGAAGACTTGGTGGATTACAAGCCTTCTAGAAACATGAGAGAGGATTCGAACCATGGGCCAGCTCCCAACACTACAGAGAAAAATACACATGACGATAGTTTCTTCCATAACTTATATGGCATGACTAAGTTTATGAAGATCTGTGGTAGTTATACACCTACTATAGATGAGTTGTGATAATTAGACAATTACTACCCCATGAATGACCATGCAAAAGTAATGTGTTGAGTTGGTCAAACCTTTAGAGAGCCAATAGATGATGATGTTTCTAATGATAATGAGAACTTTCTATTTTTATTTTGATGTGGAGATTGATTCTGACTAGGAGGATTCTGAGGAGGGATGTCTGAGTCCCGATATGGAGAAAGAAGGTGAATAGGCCTAGAAAGTTTTTTCCCATCTTTTGGTTTATGTTCTATTTTTTATAAACTTAGGACAGTGCCCCATCTAAGTGTGGGGTGGGGGTAAAAGTGTTCCTTGTATTATTTAAAGTACTTAATGTTTGCTAGTTAGGTTATTTGGGGTTTGTAATAGTAGTAATGCACACTTGGGTGACTTTTAGGATTTGATTGTAGTGCTTGTTTTTGGTAATATTTTTTTGACTCGTTTCTGGTATTTGGTTGTTTTTTTTCTTTTGGGTTCCTCAACTTTTTTTTTCGATTCTTTTTCTGAGGATAATCCCTTTGAACTAAATATGTTTTTTTAGGATTAGGTTTCTGCATTAAAGTCATAGTTAAGTATTTTTCTCAATGATAGATAGATGACACCCGTCTTAGGAGAAAATTATTCAAAGGTAGAGAGTAAGAAGTCAAATAATTTCACAAAATTGAGATTAAGTATTCTTGCTGGCTGCATGATTGTTTGACCCAAGTGTGGGTTAAATTGAAAACATGTGTAATGGGTGAATAATTACTTTTGAAAAACTTAGGCTAATTTATGTGACTTTTGTATGATCATATCTTAAATTTGAATTTGTGTCATTTCTTGATTGAGAAGCAAAAAAAGTCCATCTTGATTTGAAGATATACCATGTGTGAATGGGTGGTTTAGTTTCATTCCATGTTGCAATGGGGTATCTAGAACTTGCCAGGTGTGTATGCAAAGCAAAATAAATAATTTAAGGGTTGGGAGATAATATAGGAATTTCTTTGATAGCCATGTCTGATACCTACTTTATCTACCCTATCTACATGACCTTATTTAGCCACGTTGAGCCTTTATCCTATTCTTTGATAGCCTCACACATAGATTATTCCCTTTATTTTAATTGATTATAATTTGATCAAAAACTCCTAAGTACTTGAGTTGAAAAATTAAGAGGTTAAGGAGTATGAAACTAAAAGAAGAAGAAAAAGTGAAGTGGAAGCCCGTGTTGAAAAGTTTATGTGTCATTGATGGGAGTTATTTAAAGACAAGAAAAAATATAGAAAAGAAGATAAAAAGAGAATAAGAATAAAGCTTAGAAACGTGGGTCATGTGTTGATAGAAAATAATCCCGACATCAAATATGTAAGCTAACTTAAAGAGATAGGGCAAAACAAAAGAGAGTGTGAAATAAAATCAGGGGAAAATAGGTTGGTTGAAGACAAGCTTAATGACATTATGATGTATTAAAGCGCTTAGGGAAGTTAATCACTATTTCTATCCAAAATAGTTCTTACCCATCCCTTGGCCTACATTACAGGACATCAAAGTCCTACTTAATCTTAAGCCTTAGTACTCTTATATTATTAGAGTATTACACTAAGGGTAAGCCTATGGGTTATCCTACGTGCATGTGAATTTTTTGAGAGAGTGAGTAAAATCCTATCTTTACACCAAATTTTATGTTAAATTGCATGTAGGTGAGTGATATTGGGTTACTCTCTTGTTGTGAGAGAACGTGTTTAATGACAGATAGGAACATCATACGATTTCTCGATTGGATAACGTACATGAGCTTGCTAATTGTGGATAGTCAATTTTTAAGGATAGAAGTTTTTGAATAGTCATTCATACTTTTAAGTGACATGATTGATGTAAAACTTATCCTTTATATTAGTTGTGCGGTCCTAGCTTGAATATCTTGTTTTGATTTGTGATAGTGGAGCCTCATTCAGAGAGCATAAATTATGGAATTTTTTTAGGACGAACAAAATCGTAAGTGTGGGGTAGTCATCTTAGGAACATTTGTATACCCAAAGGCCATGTTTTTCCCATACTTTAGCTTAGTTGGAGAAATAATTATCTTGTATAGGTGGGTATTGTTATACATTTGATATAAATAAGCAAACCTATGTGATTAGTACTATTTCAGGAGTGAATGTGGCATGTGGAGAGATAAGATGACTATGGATTACAAAGAATGAAAGATGTAAGCAGAACAACTAGAAAACTAAAGTTGCTAGACAGGCTTGTACTGCACCCTTTGGGTCTGCGTGATGGTCATCTGTCGTACCCCTTAGGGTTCCACGTTAGGCCGTGTGGTGCAAGGGTGATTCCTATTTAGGCAACTATTTCAAATGAGGCTATGTTCAAGTACTTGGGGGGAATTTCATCATATATTTATAAATATACCAAGCATATATTTTGAGAATTTTTGCATTATTTTGGAGCAGTTCAGAGTGACTAAGGGTTTTCTAGTAGGGTTTAAATTCTGTAAACTCTTCTACACTTAATTCTTTTGTATGAACAAGATTAATTTTGTAAGTTTATTTCAAAATATGAGTGGCTAAAAACCCATGTTATGGGTGAGGCCAAGATCATGATTGTATTTCATATTCTCAAATTGGCTAAATGTTGAATTACTACATGGCTTGTGCTTAAACTCTTGTTTTTACTATTTTGATGCTCCATTGACATTAAAGAACATCTATAATCCTCTTGTGAACCTAAAAGGAGAATTATTAGGATAGTACAAGAAATTTGAGGAACAATTTCTCAACTTTTATAAAGAAAGGATTTGATTCGCGTCTACGATAGAAATATACTTAGAATGCCTGGTTTGGTTCAAATATGGAAAGATAGTTAAATACATCTAAATTAGATTATTGCATTTTCACTCAATGATGTAGTTGTGATATCCTTTTATGTAGATGATTAGAGGTTCGGAAGACAATAATCATATTATCAACCTTATGAGTCAACAACCCGATATACAACATAACTAATGAGAGAGTAACAATATAAATGATTGCAACGAGTGCCTTGCCCTGGAATTTTCCATTGATAGTAATTACAACCTTGCTCAAATTGTGATTTTTACATTTTATTACCTTTGTTTACTGTTAGTTTACTTGAGTTTCACAAATCATCTTGATATATCACAACACCTATTTGAAATATTTTTACCGACTCAATTAAGCAAATTGCTAAACTCTTAGTCCCTGATGGTTTGATATCCGGCTCTTAAAGAGTGGAACGCCCAGGACTACCTCCTGGACGTCACATAGTTCTTAGAATCACAAGTGATCTCAAGCTAACCAATGATACTAGCATAATTTGTGAGCAATTGAATAAAGTACATAAAATTAGAAAAAATAAGAGGAAGAAATATCTTTAGTTGAATTTGTCCAATAAAACACTGTTTGAAAATTTACAACACTATTTATACAAAAGAAAATTGAAACTAAATACATCAACTTTGACTGACTGTCTATGAAGCCTCTTTAATACTGACAATAGGTAGCTGGGACATGACCCATAGTTATCCCTAATCAATACAACTGAATAAAACATACAATATTGGCACTATAGTTGAATCGAGTCCTCGAATATGGAGAACTCATCACCTGCTGGCTAGAATCTGCGAACTATCTGATTATGGTGTATGAGCTCCAACTAGGACCTATATTATGAGACAATGTAGCCACACGGGCGTATATATGGATAGTAATTCTGGAATGTATTGAGTAACTGGGGGTGAATGCAATAAGTAAAATTAAAGCTGAACATACTTTCAAATCATGCATGCTAAGTGTAAAAGTACTCACCTTGATCATAAATAATACTAAAAGCTTAAATATCATAAAACATGAATAGTAAAGCATAATTTGAAAAGCTTAGTGAGTCTTAACACTTAGTTTCTAAAATCTTTACTTTTATGGGATATTTTTATAACCGACATAAACTATGTGATCTAGTATGGAGTCCAATGTCTGACCCACGTTGAGGAAGGTTGTTCTAACCTTGCTCTCAGAATAGAACCTGAACTAAAGTAGAGTGATCACTAAACTAAGCCCATATTAGGCAAGGGGGACACTCTCTGGCAAAGCCCCTAAACTGACGGTAGCACATAATTTTTGTAAAATAGGATGTGATGATCTTACATTCCCCTCTAGGTGCTAAATACTACTCCCAAAATATATATATTATATGCTCATACCAATGAAATTCACCTTATAATAAGCATATGGATTTATAAATCTAAAAACCAATCATGCTTCTATTAGTAAATCATACTCATGAATAACTGGGTGAATTTCATATCATGTCTGGGATTATAAGATCAAAACTAAAATCAGAATCATATTGTAGTAATTTGAAATAGTAAATCTGAACTCTTGTAAACTGAGAGAATCATGATAAAATTCATATGCTCTTATTGGTAAACTAACGTAATCATGTTGAAAATAATGTATAATTATCAACTCATGGAAATTCACGTCAAAATACTAAAATTCTTCTCATAATAATAATTATGTTAGTAAAAACATGAGTAAAGGTAAATTCTTGTGTTAACTAACCTTTAAATCAGATGAAAGTGTCGTAATTTAGAAAAATAAAAATCGGGTATAAACCTTAATTGAAATCTCATAAATTCAATTGGAAAAATCAAAGCTTTTGGGCACAAGGATGAAAGTTTATCCTTGTTCAAACCCCACATACTTGAACTTGATGAATTTTCTTGAGAGAAACTTTAATTGGAGCCATGGAAGTTGAACTTTGGAAGAAACCCTAATTTCTTTTACTCTTAAGAGTGGTGGGAGAATAAGTATTGTTAACTGATAAATGATGACTAGAGAATATTTAATAGGTGATTTAAGTCGTGGGATAGGATTTTAGGTGAGGAAAAGATCAAAATACAACTAAAGATATTGAACAAGATTACAAAAATTTCTCAATTGACAACTAAGTTGACAGCTTGTCAACTTAGTCATCATTCTAATTGGATTTAGACATGTTATGGTTAAGGTTGATGACTTAATTAATGGCTTATCAACTTACTAATCACCTTCTCCATAAGATTTAAGGTTTTTTCTGGTTAAGGTTAATAATTTACTTGATCGCTTGTCAACTAGTTGATACCTCGTCAGCTCAAGTCGTCACCTTCTTGTAAACAGACACTCCCAGGTAAAATGAGCATAACTTTCTACTTTGATATCGGATTAAGGTAAAATCAGATGAGTTGGAAAGAAGACTCAAAGATCTTTCATGGGATGTCTCTTGACCACTAAAACTCTATATATTCTAAAATTTATGCTCGTTTAAAGTTAACCCTTATAGGCTCAAATACTAAAACTCAATTGATACAGATGTTCTCAGCTCAACTTTGCTCTGAGTACTTCATATGACCATGATTCGCATTGAAAACACTATAAATACTAGGTAAATATTCATGAAACTTATCTATGGTTTAAGATAATCACCTTTGGGCCTTTAAACATAGGATGAATTGTTGGAAACTTATCTAGAACTTTGTGAGGTATTACTATATCTCCCCATTGGGATCATTCGTACTCAAATAAAGGTTGATATTTGGATGAAAAGAATCTAGTTACATCTTGAAGAAAAAATTCTAAAAGTTATCATGTCTCATAGCTAGAATCACCTCTTGAATGATAGTACTGACTCAGCTAATATATATAGAACCTGAACACTTACATAGGAATTGTATGGAATAAGGTGACATGACATGTCTACTAATGAAGGATATAGTAGAGCTAAAAATATAAAATTATAATGTGAAACTGATTTCTGAGCTAACTTGATTGACTATAAGGATATGATTCATGTTGAGAATATAAGGAGATGATCATAACGTGTAATAACAATTAAGGGAAAGAATTATTTTCATGATCTAAGTGTGAAATAAGAATAAGGAATCTCAACATGGCTACAACTCATGGAATATAGGTATATACAACAAAGTTGAGAATAGGATTAATATGCCTTAGGTAATGCAACTGCTAACTTTTAAACAACACTTCTCAAACACTCTTCTAAACTATACGTTTTCTCTTAAATACTACACTTCATTTAATGCAACTTATAATCTTTACTTGGATGTTGATGACTCCTTCTACCAAAGTCTAAGTTAAATTAAAATCACTCATTGTGTTCAAGCCTAACTCGAAGTCGCAAGGTACTACACATAACACCAATAATACTAGTCTACACCATGAGATTCAATATCTTATGCATTCCCAAATCTCTTATCTTAAGAATAACACCACTTACCACTTCAACAATCAACTTCAAGCTCTAATTGGAAATTCACTAACGTGCAATGCATTCACCCATTTATCCACCAACATGATATTCAAGCCTATCATTATAACCACATATGAAATTCGGGGAATCCTACTTATCTAGGAATTTTTTCAGATTTTCTAATAACTCTATCAATAATAATTTCATGAATTATCTCCAAAAATGCACACCAAATATTCTCAACTAACTATGACATATTCCATAGCTTTGCCTTAATCTTTCTCCACACTTAAATCCTTAGATAAAAAAAGCATTCAACAAATTTTTCCCTAATAAGGAACATCTACTCTATCCCATCTAAACTATTGTTCATCCATTTTCATTACCACTATCTTAACATAGAAAGGGTTACTAAAGGGCAAGAACATAAGCATCTAAAGTATAAAAGATATTATACATAACTTTGACACTTAATAAGGCCTGAGAAATAGAGTATTGAAGGCATGGATTTATTTAAGAGATCTAAATTGAGGACATACATGACATAATGCGAATTTCACTGGAAATTAGTACTATGAGTTCAGAACTGAGCATACTCTAAAACATAGGTGCATACTTATCATAAGTTACTAAACATAAGACTGGAACTCATAGACTTATGAGGGATGACACAAATCATAGACTGTAACACCCCAAAATCTAATCCTAGGACGTCACACAGTGCTCAAGGCTACGAGTAGCCTCAAGCTAACCCTTTGAGCCTACTACTAAGTCTGAACCTTACTTCAAGATCATCTAGTTAAGAAATAATATTGTATTATACGAAAACTAAACTGAATAAACTGTAGATAAGGTCTGAACAACAAATACTGAAAGTATGTAAATAAACTCGTAGTCCGACAAGCCTCTACTACTAATAAAGAACTAGAGATCCATTGGGACAGACCCCCAACTAACTCAGACTAAACAAAAAATTATAACTCAAATACAATAAAAGATGGTAATCTGAAGAAGTGGGCCCTCGAATCATGAGGAATCACTAACTGTGGGAGTGCAGACAAAGATGCTCAAACTACTCACACTGTTGATATGGAGCACTTAAATCTAGATTATAGGACAATGTAGCACATAACGTCTATGTGGATCAGCACTTTGAAGATGTACTGAGTATATAGGGGTGTAATGCATAAGTAAACTTCATCATTATTAGAAAGTAAATTCATATGGATGTATATGAATCACATAAGCTTGAATATCTAAAATATTGAAATGCAAAATCATGTATAACAAATCATACTTGTAAATCTAGTGAGTCATAACACTTAGTCGTATAAAAGCTTTTCTATCTTCCTTTCTTTTGAAACTTAGAAGCTTTGGGACTTAGAGACTTTGATCTTGGGAGTTTCTTCTAACGGACATAAACTATGTGAGCTGACATGGAGTCCAATGTCTTGCCCATGTTGGGTAGAGTTGGTCTACCCTTTCCATCAAAATAGAAACTTAACTTGAGTGATCACTATCTTGGTCATCCACGTAGAAGTGGGAATAATCTTAATCCTACGGTGGCACGTAGTTATGGGTCATGAGACCTTGGAATCATACCCAACTCGGTGCTAAATACTACTCCCATATTATGCTCAGAACTTTAGGAAATCCACCTTAAAATAGAATAAGGGTTTATAATTAAAACTGATTATGCTTCGCTTCTTTAAAACTCAAACTATGTGAAAAATATGGATTTCTTGTCTTAGCTTAGGATCAAAAGATCAATCTTTGATCTTGAAAGCACTTATCAAAACTTGTCAATAAAACTTAAGATCATAATCTCCTTGTAAACTCATTACTTGTACTTTAGGACTCAAAGTATAAAGCTTCGGTGCATAAAAAGCATATTTAAACTTCATGCTCAACAATTATCTTCGAAGCTTTCAACAATCTCAACCAAGATAGTGGAAAATAACTCATAATATAAATCTCATGATTTCAAACATGGATATATGTAAATCTTTTGCAATTGAAGCCTTAAATAACATGATAATTTCATAAATGAAAAATAATAAGAGTTGGGTATCAACCCTAACTTGAAAATCATGTAATCTTTAATAAAAATCAAGTTTGTGGGACAAGGATGAAAGATTTGTCCTTGTTCAAACCACATATACCTTAATTGATGATCTTTAATGAAAGGCTTGAATCTTTGATTCCTATTGATGCTTTAAAGATGATTTCTTAGTGTTCTTGTATTAGGAAATCTCAATCTTGAGTTATCTTAGAGAGTTAATGGAGGAATCTTAGATTTATTGAGGAAGAAGTTGATGAACTGGGGTTTTTACTTTGAGAGGGAATGATGAATAATGCATAATGTGCTCTCAAATATGAGTGATCTTGTGTTTTTAGATAGATTTGGGGGATGGGGTTTTACAAAAATACCCCCTTTAAGCTTTTAAACGAAACTAGAAAAATGATCAGAATCTCTATTTTTGGCCTTGGCGCGATGCACCACTATCGTGCCAAGCCGCTAGGAAAATGCCAACTGAGAAAATGCATGGTAGCGCATCACGGTGATATCGTGCTGCCACCTTGGGTGGGACCTGGACACTTAGCATAATGCGCCAATATCGCTATCCTTCATTGGAATTGGAAATTTGGCTCTCTCTGCGATGTGTCAATATCACAAAGGGCCACTGGATATTGACAATTAGGAATTAACGCTACTCCGCGATGCGCTAAGGGATCAAATGATGGTGTTTTACGACTGTAACTTAAAATAGCCGTAACGTTTTACCCGGTTATCGGATTTAGGGGAATCTTATATCATGGGAAAGCTTATTCAATTTTTTCTACGCAATAAAAAGTCTAAATCTAAAGAATTCCACACAAAATAAATAATATTCATCTTGGAAGCTATCCCTTAATATCCTAGGGATAGATTCTAGCTAGAAAAGGTACAGGGTATTACAATATCTCTCCCTTGGAAACATTCGTCCTCGAATGTGGCTCGTTAAGTTGAAATTACTAAGGAATTTGAGAATATAAGATAGCATGCACAACAGAAATGAACTAAGAGTGAATCTAAATCATTCTGAGCTTCTGAGTAACTCTGTGAGTGCATGAACTTATATGAGGACATCTATATTGCTGAATATCTGATTAGAAAGAAACTGAATTAAGGAAGAGTATTACCTTCAGCTAGATCTGAGTTTGCAGAGAAAAGGTAAGGGTACTTGACTTACATATCTGCTTCTTCTTCCCAATTAGTGCCCTCAACCAACTAATTTTTTCAAAGTACTTTGACCAAGGGAACTTCTTTGTTCCTTAGTCTATGGATCTGATGACTAAAATCACAACTGGAATCTCTTCGTATGAAAGGCTGTACTGAATTTCTGAGCTTTCTAAAGGAATTACAATAGTGGAGTCACTGATGAACTACTTAAGCATAGAGATGTGGAATACAGGATGAACTATTGACAAATCTGTGGGCAACTCAATCTCATAAGCTACTTTTCCAACACGACTCAAAATGTTGAAAGGGCCAACATACCGGGGACTGAGCTTCCCCTTCTTGCCAAATCTCTTCACCCTTTTCTTGGGTGTAATCTTTAGATAAACTAAAGCACCAACTTCAAACTCAAGATCTCTCCTTCTCACATCCGCATACAATTTCTGACAACTCTAGGTTATTTTCAATCTTTCTCTAATCAACTTGACTTTCTCTGTGGCTTCAAACACTACATCAGGACCAAGCAAAGTGGCCTCACCCACTTCAAACCAACTTATGGGTGACCGATATCTCCCCCCATACAGAGCCTTAAACGGGGCATCTGAATGCTAGAATGGTAACTATTATTATAAGCAAACTCAATCTCTGCTTGACCATCTGCCTGAAGGTGAAAAGATAAACTAAGATGATTTGGGTACCAAGACCCCTCTAAAAGGCTTTCCAAAATAGGAAAGTAAACTGAGTGCCCCTATCCAAGATAATAGATAAGGGAACTCCATGCAATCTAACTAACTCTTGGATATACAACTTAGCATAATCCTCAGTTGTATAAGATATGTGAACTGGCAAGAAATGTGATGACTTAGTCAATCTATCTACAATAACCCAAATCAAATCATGATGATGACGCGATTGGGGTAAACCAATCACAAAATCAATATTCACCTCCTCCCACTTCCAAGTGGGGATACCAAACTCTTGCAATGTACCACCAGGTCTTTGGTGATCTACCTCAACCTATTGACAAGTTGCACACTTAGCAACAAACTCCACTATATCTTTCTTCATACCACTCCACTAATAGATTTCTCGTAAATTGCGATACATCTTGGTAGACCTGGATGAATAGAATAACATGCACCATGTGCTTCTGCCATAATTCTCTGCCTCAAATCATCAACACAAGGCACACACAATCTACTTTGGTATCTCAACACACCATCTCCCCCTTGGGAGAAAACCTCTACCTTTTGGCCTTTAACTGACTCCTTCAGTTTGACCAAACTAGAATCCATATCTTGCTTTTCCTTCACTTCCAAAACTAGGGAAGATTCGGAACTACTCTGAACCCAAATATTACCTTTAGCTAAATCAATCAATCTAACACCCAATCTATCTAAATGATGAACTTCTCGAGCTAATTCTATCTTATCTTTCTCCACATGAGCAACAGTATCCATAGACAATCTACTAAGGGCACCTGCCACTATATTGGCCTTTCCCAGATGATACAACACACTCATATCATAATCCTTCAACAACTCAGACCATCTCATTTAACGAAGATTCAACTCTCTCTGAGTAAACACATACTACAAGCTTTTATGGTTCATGAACATATCAACATGCACACCATACAAATAATGTCTCCAGATGTTCAAAGCAAAAACCACAATAGCTAACTCTAAATCATGGGTTGGGTAATTCTTTTCATGAGGCTTCAACTGTCTAGAGGCATAGGCTATGAACTTACCTCTCTGAATCAACACACAACCCAAACCAACTCTAGAAGTATCACAATACACCACAAAACCATCTGTACGATCAGGTAATGCTAACACTAGGGCTGAAGTAAGTCGAGTCTTCAACTCCTGAAAACTCTTCTCACAGGAATCTGACCATTGGAACTTAACTTTCTTTTGGGTCAATCTAGACATAGGAGTGCAATAGATGAGAAACCTTCAAAAAAATAATGGTAATAACCAGGTAGACCCAAGAAACTCCTAATATCTGATGGAGAGATAGGTTTAGGCCAATTCCTTACGGATTCTATCTTTTGAGAATCAACTCTAATGCCATCGCTGGAAATAATATGCCCAATAAAGGCTACTGATCTTAGACAAAATTCACACTTACTGAATTTGGCGAACAATCGATGATCTCTAAGAGTTTGCAAGACAACTTTAAGATGATCTGCATGGTCATCCTCACTAGAGGAGTACACAAGGATATCATCTATGAGCACTATGACAAACATATCTAGGTACTGCTCGCACACTCAATCCATGAGGTTCATAAAAGATACTGGTGCATTGGTTAGCCCAAAAGACATGACTATAAACTCAAAATAACCATAACGGATTCTAAAAGTAGTCTTTGGAATATCATATTCCCTTACTTTAAGCTGATGATAGCCGAATCTAAGGTCTATCCTTAAGAAATAACTTGCACCTTGCAATTGATCAAACAAGTCATCAATTCTAGGAAGAGGATATTTGTTCTTGACTGTAACTTTATTCAACTGATGCTAGTCGATGCACATACGTAAAAAACCATCTTTCTTTTGAACGAATAGGAAGGGAGCACCCATGGAGAAATACTAGGCCTTATGAAACCTTTATCTAAAAGATCCTTGAGTTGCTCTTTCAACTCCTTAAGCTCTGCAGGAGCCATACTGTAATAAGGAATAGAAATAGGCTAATATCTGGGGGAAGGTTAATACAAAATTCTATCTCTCTATCGGGAGGTACCCCTGGGAGATCTTCTGGAAAGACATCAGGAAACTCACTTACTACATTGATAGACTGAACTGTTGGAGTCTCAGACTTTGTATCTTTAACTCGAACTAGATGGTAAATGCGACCTTTGGAAATCAACCTTCTGGCCTTAAGATAAGATATGAAATGACTCTTAGGAGACACTGAATTACCTGACCACTCAAAGACTGGCTCATCTAGAAATTGAAATATCACCACTAGGGTGCGGCAATCTATAAAAGCATAATAGGAATGAAGCCAATCCATACCCAGAATAAGATCAAAATGAACTATGTCTAAATCAATCAGGTCTACTAACATGACATTATGAAGGACAATTATAGGACAGTTTTTATTAATCTGTTTAGAAACAACTGACTCACCTACTAGAGTAGAAACCAAGAAAGGCTCAGGGATCTTTTCAACACTTATCTCAAAATTTATAACAACTAACAGGGTCATATAAGAGAAAATCGACCCAGGGTATAACAACACATAAATATCAAAATGAAAGACACAAAGCATACCAGTGACAATATTTGGGGAATCTTTCTATTCTTGGTGAGATGGCAAAGCATAAAACTAATTTTAGCGTTGATCGCCACCGGTACTAGATGATGTGCCCTGAGGAGAAGCTGAGCGACCTACAGAGGCTGATGCACTGGTAGCCTGAGTCTGACGACGAACACCTCTATTTCCATGCTTAGCATATAGATACTCTCTAATGCTATATCCCAACTTTCCACAACCAAAACAACACTTCCGCTCAGCCAAGCACTCACCGGGATGTGTTCTACCATACTTAGAATATGAAGGATAATTGGGCTTACCACTCATATTATTCTGGGATCTAGACATATAAGACTTACCCCACTGCTCCTGCCTACCTCTAGGATCAGAAGCACTAGCTGAAGATGGCGCTGGCATAGATGAACGATTCTGAAACTATAGGCTATTCCCCCATGGGATTTAGTACCATACTCAAACTACCCTGTTCTAGCCCACTTATTTACTCTCTCTCTTTTCATTTTTTTTGCCTTAATCTGCTGAGCATGCATCATTAATCTAGGAAGATCAATGTCTTTATTGAGCATATCAGTTCTACACTCCTTAACAACCAATCCAGACACACCGGTCACAAACTTACTCATGCTTGACCTAGGGTCATCCATCTAATCTAGGGTATACTTAGACAACTATTTGAACTTAAGGCAATACTCATTCACTGTTGTAGAGCCCTACCTCAGGTTCATGAACTCTTTTATCTTATCTTCCATTGTCTTAAGTAGGAAGAATTTGTCTAAGAATGTATTTTGAAATGTCTGCCAAGTCATGGGAGCTGCATTCTCCCCTCTACTCTTCTTCCACATCACTACCCAATCATAAGCAACATCCTTCAGCCTATAGGATACCAATTTTACACTCTCCTTCTCAATAACATGCATTACTTGGGTGATCTTCTTCACCTCATCAAGATATAACTATGGTTTCTCGCCTGCTTTCGACCCAAAGAATTCTGGCGGGTTCATTCTCATAAAGTCTCAAATTCTGACTGCAGTTAAATCCCCATCATACTGAGGTGGAACTGCATCCTGATGATTACCTTAAACATTAGCAGTCATAGTTTAGGCTAGTACTTGAAAAGCTGCTCGAAACTCTGTATGTGACACATTCTCATTTAAAGGATCTGCGGGTTGAGGTGATTGGTTATCATTTCTATGGGCATTAGCTCTATAAGAAGGCATATTCTATCATAAAAAAGCATGAGTTAATAGCATAAAGAGACAGCTATAAGCACGATGGATTATGAAAGAAAAAGAGGATTTTCCTAAAACGCTCCATAGCCTTTTTCTCATAGATACGACGCGCTTTACACCGATGATCAAGATTCTATGTAACGCAGCTTTTTTGACTCCCTAGGACTCTTTAATCCTTAGGCTTTGATACCAAGATTGTAATGCCCCAAAATTTGATCCTGAAATGTCAGACGGTGCTCAAAGCTATGAGTAGCCTCAAGCTAACCACTTGAGTCTGCTACTAAGTCTGAACCTTACTTCAAGAACATCTAGTCAAGGTATAATACTGTATTATACTAAAATTGAACTGAATAAACTATGGATAAGGTCTGAACAACAAATACTAAATGTATGTAAATAAACTCGTAGTCCGACAAGCCTCTACTACTAATAAAGAACTAGAGAGCCATTGGGATAGACACCCAACTAACTTAGACTATAAAAACTAAAACTCAAATACAATAAAAGCTCCAAATTTGAAGAAGTAGGCCCATAAATTTGAGGACTCACTAACTGTGGAAGCATAGATATAGATGCTCAAACTGCTCACACTTTTGATATGGAGCACCTGAACCTACATTATAAGTCAATGTAGCACATAAACGTATATGTGGATCAGCACTTTAAAGATGTACTGAGTATATGGGGGTGTAATACATAAGTAAACTTCATCATAATTAGAAAGTAAATACATATGGATGTATATGACTCACATAAGCTTGAATATCTAAAATATCAAAATTCAAAATCATGTATAACAAATAATACTTGTAAATTTAAGGAGTCATAACACTTAGTCTTATAAAAGCTTTTCTAACATACTTTTCTTTTGAAACTTAAAAGCTTTGGGACTTAGAGACTTTGGGCTTGGGAGTTTATTCTAACCGATATAAACCATGTGAGCTGACATGGAGTCCAACATCTTGCCCACATTGGGGAGAGTTATTCTACCCTTGCCATCTAAATAGAACCGTAACTTGAGTGATCACTATCTTGGTCATCCATATAGAAGTGGGAATAATCTTAATCCTACGGTGGCATGTAGTTCTGGGGCATGAGACATTGGAATCATACCCAACTCGGTGCTAAATACTACTCCCATCTTATGCTCAAAATTTTAGGAAATTCACCTTAAAATAGCATAAGGGTTTATAATTAAACTATTATGATTCTCTTTGTTAAAACTCAAACTATGTGAAAAATATGAATTCCTTGTCTTAGCTTAGGATCAAAAATCAATCTTTTCTCTTGAAAGAACTTATCAAAACTTTTCAATAAAACTTGAGATCATATCTCTTTGTAAAATCATTACTTGTACTTTAGAACTCATAGCATAAAGCTTTGAAGCATATAAATCATATTTAAACTTCATTCTCAACAATTATCTTAGAAGCTTTCAACAATCTCAATCAATATAATGGAAAATAACTCATAATATAAATGTCATGGTTTCAAACATGGATATATGTAAATATTTTGCAATTGAATCCTTAAATAACATTATAATTTCATAAACGAAAAATAATAAGAGTTGGGTATCAACCCTAACTTGCAAATCATGTAATCCTTAATAAAAATTAAGTTTTTGGGCACAAGGACGAAAGATTTGTCCTTTTTCAAACCCCACATACCTGAATTGATGATTTTTGATGAAATTCTTGAATATTTGATTCCTATTGGTGCTTTAGAGATGATTTCATAGTGTTCTTATACTGGGAAATTTCAATCTTGAGTTATCTTGGAGACTTAAAGGAGGAATCTTAGATTTCTTGGGGGGGAAGTTAATGAACTAGGGTTTTTTATTTGAGAGGGAATGATGAATAACGCATAATGTGCTCTCAAATATGAGTGATCTTGTGTTTTTGGATAGATTTGGGGGTTGGGGTTTTACAAAAATAACCCCTTTAAGCTTTTAAACAGAAATGGAGAAATGATCAAAATCACGATTTTTGGCCTTGGCACGATGCACCACTATTGCGCCAAGCCACTGGAAAAATTCCACCTGGTAAAATGCATGGTGGCGCAATGCGGTGGTATCGTGTTGCCACCTTAGATGGGACCTGGACACTTGGCGCAATGCGCTAATATCGCGGTCTTTCACTGGAAATGAACAATTGGAAATTTGGATCTCTTTATGATGCATCACTATCATGGAGGGCCACTAGAAATTGACAATTAGGAATTAACACTACTCTGCGACGCGCTAAGGGCCCAAATGACGGTATTTTACAACTAAAACTTAAAATAGCCATAATTTCTTGCTTGATTATCAGATTTAGACAAATCTTATATCATTGAAAAGCTTATTCAATTTCTTACGCAATGAAAATTCTAAATCTAAGGAATTCCACACAAAATAAATAATATTCATCTTGGGATCTATGCCTTAACATCCTAGGGATAGATTCTAGCTTGAAAAGGTATGGGGTATTACATAATGTGAAGCTATTAATTCTTTACTAGGAGCTGATAATGAACTTGAATATACATGAAGTATATAAGAATTTGTGATAGGCATGACTTTATCACATAAGTCATAGATAGGGTGACATAATGACTAAAATCTAAGAAAAGGAATACACTAGAGTAAGAATGGCTCACAATCTAATCACAACTCTTATTGACAAGAGTCACAATGAAATTCTCAAAACTTGATTTAGTTCTTCACCCTATCATCTCCCCCTAAGATCAAAGTTGTAACACCCTAGATTTTTGTCGCTAAAACTTCTGAGTCTTGAGCTCATTATCCAAGTAATGACTCACCTAACGAGTCTCAGGGTCTCATTATGAGTCGTAGGGCTTGATTTGTAGGCAAACCAGTAAGTTGGTTGAATTTTTTATTGATGTCATGACTGGCACCTCACGAGTCATAAGGTGTGATCATGATTTATAAAATGGGACTCGTGACCAAACCAATAGAGTAGCCAATGTTTCTATTATGGGTATGACTAAGACTCTACAACCATAAGGTTCGATCAGAAGTCATAGAGTGTGACTCATGACCAAACAAGTGAAAGCTTTCCTGAGTTACTGCCCAAACTATGAGTCCAGGTAACAACTCATATCCAGATGTCACGAGTCATGATGTGACCATAACGACTGGCGTCATTTTTTTGCACTTTTAATTGAGGATAATTTGGTTAGTTTCCCTTCTTACCCATTCATAACCCATGACCTAAAATACCCTAAGGGGCCTCATAACTACCCATTACTTAATCTTAAAATACTCTAAAACTCTCTCAAATCTCAAAGCAAGAATAAGCTAGGGTTACTAAGTATTTGGCTTCTAGAGCTCTAATAGGTGATTTTCCTCCATAATTCTCAGTACTTTTCGGCATGTTTATCTTCCCTAAACTTGTTTTGTTACAAGCATTTGTTTAGAATTGTTGTTCATGTGATTAATTGATGGTTTTGGAGATTGGATTGAGGTCCTTTGAATATTATTGATAGAATTGCTTTTCGCATGGCTAATGTGAATCTTTTATATTTTGAATTATTAGCTTTTGAGATCATTTGGTGCATGGGCATGGTAAATAGGAATAAGGGTCATAGATTCCCCCGAATAGATTGATTTGGAATTGAAATTGATAATAACCTCAACCCACCTTATGAAATTACTTTGAAATATGAGTATATGCATATTGTAATTACTTTTGGAACTATCACACTGCAAAAAAGGTAAATAGAACACATATGGTTTTAAATTAAACTATAGGAGTCGTAGATTCCCCAAATTTAATGAATAATTAACATGGAACCTCGGGGGTCATGGATTCCCTTATGTGGATGAATAATTAAAGCTTGTGGGGTCATGGATTCCCTTAAGTGATGATAATTTGAATGGCATATTGATAAGAGCTTCAAGCATAGTTGGTATGACAATACCAAAGAGTTATACCTTAATGGATGATTATTAGTTCAATGAATGGGAATGTGTAAATATTTTAATTAGGCTCCAAGGGGGTTGCGTAGCTGAGCTGTAAAAGTAGATGTCCTGAGGGACTGATACTGGGAACCCATATTTACCGGTGTGAGGGTTGGTCTTGTTAATCATGTGCTTGTGTCACACTTTATATATTTGTATTCTAGATTGATGAAGGGTTGTGAATTCCTCATACTTCCTTGATACCCCGATTTGTAAGGCAAACATGCACTGGGAACCTTTTAGCAGCGTCAGAGTTGGACCTATGTAGCTCGTAGGTATAGATAACGGTTTAAGTAACATAGTCCAAGTTAACATTTTAACTCTCATGCTAAAATTGTTCCCGATCCCAGTATATTTTATATACATATATATATATACTATGAATGTGTGCATATGGTTTTGGAATGATTTTGTACTAATTGATCCAGCATTATTTTATCCCTTCCCTGAGTTACATGCTAGCTCTCACCTCACTAATCATCCTCGAATGTTGTATCCCCAAATAATGCAGGGTTTGAAGATACTTTTGTTTCCTTGCATAATGGTTGGTGATTTATGTATTGCCCATGAGTCAGCTTTAAAGTGATGAAATTCCATTCACTGAAAGGCCCTTATTATAAGGTCTTGTCTTTACTTACTTCCTAGACTATTTTGGTTGGTTTTTCGCTATAGTCGGGGTCATTAACCGCTTTGGTTGATATTTGGTTGTTTAGAGGCTTTTGTGGACAAAATATGGGTGGATTTGGTATTGTGGATTCTTAGATTCTATTTATTTGAATTATTTATATTTTTATATGTTAGGAACTCATCTTTATATTGTTATATGTTCAGAAATCATTCGTTGCTAGTTGTATTGGGTTTGGGTTGGCTAGGTTGATGGGGGTGGTTTCCAGTCCTTGGAAAACTTGAGATGCCCGTCATGACTAAGTCTTGGTTTGGGTCATGAAAAGCTTGGTATTAGAGCCTAGGTTTATGGTTGTTGGGCATCCATAAAGTCATGTCAAGGAGAGTCTTTTTTATGGTTGTGTAGTGTGCCACACTTATAAGAAAGAGGTTACGCGGCATTTAGGAATTTTTTCCTTTTCTTGTGATCTATTTTCGGTCAATAGAGTCTAAGGTCTTGAAAACTCCTCTAATTTCCATTTGTTCATATTTTAGATCATGTGTCCCCAAAGATATGATGCTCCTAGAAACTCCTCTGCCTAACTTGAGGACAATGTGGTTGGAACTCGCCCTATTTATAGAGTTTAGACCCGATCTAGGGCCCCTGCTCCTAACTATACTACCCCTCATGAAGTTCTACCAATTTCTATCAGTCTTTCTTAGGCTTTATGGGCTAATAATGTTCATTCCCTACCACCCCAAGGAAATATTTCTAATGTCGAGTTTTGTCGATCCATTTATCTGCTAACCCAGTTGGTAACTTCTCAGTCTCACCAGCTTGACCGTGTTGGTTATTACTCCATCTTGTAAGGTCACTAGAGTTGACCAGTTTATGAGGTTGAATCTCCGACCTTTACTGGATCTAAGAGTATGGAGAATCCTCAATAGTTTGTTGATGAGATAGAAAAGATTTTTTGGGTAATACGTGCTTCTAATTTTGAAGGTGTGGAATTTGTTGCATATCAGCTAAAGAACGTGGCATATCAGTGGTATAAGGAGTAGGAGGAATTGAGGGGTGATAAGTCTGAGTCAACTATATGGGATAAGTTTTTGAGTGCCTTACTTGATCATTTCTTTCCTTAAGAGTTAAGGGAGGCAAAAGTTAAGAAGCTTGTGAATTTGAAGCAGGAAAGGATGACTGTGAAGGAGTATGCTTTGAAATTCCACTAGGTGTCTCATTATTCCCCATATATTGTGTCTTTTATGAGGGAAAGAATGGGGAAGTTTTCTTTAAGTTTGTCTCAGTACTTGGTACTAGAGTGTAAGTTAGTGATGTTGAATAATGATATAGATATATCTAGACTAATGGTGTACATGTAAAAAGTTAAGGATGGGAAGAAGAAATAAGCAGAAATAGGAGAGAAGTAGAATAAGAAGTTCATATATCCAGAGCAGGGTAGAGGCCATAAAAATAGTAGGAGATATGGTATGTAGTAAGGCAAGAAAAGGACTTAGGGAAACTGAGGTTCATACTCTGTGGCTAGTGCTCCTTATCCTAAGCTATCTAGTGATCGTCGCTTCCAGGTTGACAGTGGTTTTAAGGCATAAAGTACCTAGTCCCAGGTGAGTGGATCTCAGTTAGCCCTACCTTACCCTTCTTATAGATTCTATGGGTAGATACATCATAGTCAGTGTGATGAGGGTAGGATTAGATGTTATAATTGTGGTTTGTTGGGGTATTTGAAGCGACACTGTCTAGCTAAGGTTTCTTCTGGAGTTAATAAAATTTTGATTTCTACTTCTTTAGCTCCTGTGCAAAAGGGCTCTACTTTTAGTATTGGTACTGGTCAAAATTATCTTTTTGCTCTTTCCAACTATTAGGAATCTGAGGCATCTTCTGATGTTGTTATTGGTATGCTAAAACATTTATCTCGTGATGTATATTGCCTGTCTGACCCTTGGTTCACCCTTTTTTATGTGGTCCCTTATGTGGCTATTCATTTTGGTTTTGGTCCCAAGAGTATTTCTGAACCTTTCTCTATGTCTACCCTGGTGGGTGATTTTATTGAGGCTAGAAAAGTCTATAAGAGTTGTGTGGTATCTATCTTTCATAGGGAAACCTTGGAGGATTTGATAGAATTAGTAATGGTGGATTTTAATGTTATCCTGGGGATAAATTAGCTCTATTCATACTATTCTTCCTTGGATTACAGGACCTATAAGGTCAGTTTCAATTCCTAAATAAATCAGTAATTGAATGGGAGAGAAGTTCCTTAATTCCTATGGAAAGGTTCGTTTCTTATCTTAGAGCCTAGAAGTTGATTTCCAAGGGGTGTCTGTATCATCTAGTTCGGGTTAAGGATTCTGATTTTGTAAGTCCCTCTTTGCAATTTGTCCCCATGGTTAATGAATTTCCTGAAGTGTTTCTCGATAATCTTCTTATTATTTTTCCTAATAGGAAAATATATATTGGGATTGATCTTCTACCAAATACCCATCTTATCTCTATCCCTCCATATAGAATGGCTTCGGCTGAGTTGAAAGAATGTAAGGATCAGTTAAAGGATCTTCTTGATAATGGTTTTGTCTGTCCCAGTATCTCTCTATGGGGTGCTCTTTTATGTGTATGAAAAATAGGTCTCTTCAGATGTACATAGATTATCGGTAGTTGAATAAGGTGATGGTGAAGAATAAGTATCCTCTTTCTAGGATTGATAATCTATTTGACCAAATTCAGGGTACTAGATATTTTTCTAAGATTGATCTTTGATCGAGTTATCATCAGTTAAGATTAGGGAAGCGGATATCCCTAAGAATACTTTCATACCTGATATGGTCATTATGAATTTTTGGTTATGTCATTTGGATTGGCTAATGCTCTGACGGTATTTATGAATCTTATGAATTGGGTATTCATATAGTTTTTGGATTTGTTTGTTATCGTGTTTATTGATGATAGCTGGGTATATTCTAAGAGTGAAGAGGATCATGCCAATCACCTCCGAGTAGTATTACAGACTCTTAAGGATAAATGATTGTATGCCAAGTTCTCAAAGTATGAGCTTTGGCTGAATATTGTAACCTTTCAGGGTCACATTGTTTCCAGTGAGGGGATCATGGTAGATCCACATAAAGTTAAGGTAGTTAAGTAGTGGCCTAGACATACTACTCCAACCTACATTAGGATCTACTTGGGTTTACCCAAGTATTATAGGAGGTTTATGGAGAGCTTTTCTTCTATTGCTACTCCATTGACTAGTTAACTCAGAAGAAGGTGAAGTTTATGTGGTCTGATGCTTGTAAGGGTAGTATTGAGAAGCTAAAGGATAAGTTGACTTTTTCTCCAGTTTTGACCCTACCAGAGGGGACTGATAGTTTTGTGGTTTATTTTGATGCATATTTAGTAGGACTAGGTTGTGTCTTGACACAGCATGGTAAGGTGATTGCATGTGCTTTTAGACAGGTTAAGGTTTATGAAAGGAATTATCTAACTTATGAACTAGAGTTGATGGTTGTGGTGTTGCATTGAAGATTTGGCATTACTACTTGTATGGAGTGCATGTTGATATCTATTCAGACCATATAGAAGGATTTGTATCTCAGGTAGAGGCGGTGGCTTGAATTGCTCAATACTATGATATGATTCTTCATTATCATCCAAGTAATGCTAATGTAGTTTTGGATACTTTTAGCAAGTTATATATGGGGAGCTTATTATGTGTGGATAAGGAGAAAAGAGGGTTGGTGAAGGATATTCACCGTTTGGATAATCTTGAAATTCATCTTTTGGATTCTATGGATGGAGGTGTGATTGTTCAAGAGGTGGTGAAGTCATCTCATAGTGTTGAGGTGAAGAAGAAGCAGGTTTTGGATCCTATCTTGATATAGATTAAGAATTATGTAGGCTAGCAGAAGGTTATGGCTTTTAAGATTGGGGGTGATAATATCATGAGGTACTAAGATAGGTTTTGTGTTCTGGATGCTGATGGGTTGCGAGAAAGGATTTTGAATGAGGCTAATAAGTCGAGGTATACAGTTTATCATTGTCCAACAAAGATGTACCATGACATGAAGGAGATTTATTGGTGGAATAATAAGAAGAGAGATGTGGCTAGCTTCGTGTTAAGTGTATGGTGTGTCAGCAAGTGAAGGCTGAGCACTTAAGGCCTGGTGACATGTCTCAAGAGATTGAGTTACCCATGTGGAAATGGCAGATGATCAATATGGATTTTATTACTGGTCTTCTACGGCCTCGAAATCAGCATGATTTTATTTGGGTCATCATGGGTTGGATGACTAAGTCTTCTCACTTTTTGCATGTGAGGACTATTTACTCTAGAGAGGATTATGGTAAGTTATTTATTGAGGAGATTGTCAAATTTCACGGTGCTCGAGTTTCCATCATTTTTGATCGAGGTATGCAGTTGTCTTCTTACTTTTGATATTTGTTTCAGAAAGGGTTGGGCATATGGGTGAACCTTAGCACTGCATTCCACCCTCAGACAGATGAACAAGTAGAGAGGACCATTCAAACTTTGGAAGATATGCTAAGGGCCTGTGTGATTGATTTTGGAAATAGTTGGGTAAATTATTTAACTCCCATTGTGTATGCGTATAATAATAGTTATCACTCTAGTATTAGGATGTCTCCTTTTGAAGTTCTATATGGTAGGAGGTGTAGATCTCCTATTGGGTGGTTTGAGGTTGGTGAGACTATATTATTCATTTTGGACTTGGTTCACCAAGCCATAGAAAAGGTGAAGGTGATTTGGGATAGACTTAAGACTACTCAAATTCATCAAAAGTCCTAAGCTGATGTGAGGCAAAGGGAGTTGAAGTTTGATATTGGTAAATGGGTGTTCTTGAAGGTATCTCCCATGAAGGGAGTTATGAGGTTTGGGAAAAAGGGGAAGCTTAGTTTCCGTTATATGGGTCTGTCTGGATTTTGAGGAGAATGGGCAGTGTTTCTTATGAATTGGATTTGCCTTCGAGTTTAGGTTCCATTCACCCAACTTACCATATATCAATGATGAAGAAGTGTATGGGTGATGCATCTTTGGTTGTGCCTATTGAGTGTGTTTGTATTTCAGATTTCTTATCTTATGAAGAAGTTTCTATCATGATTTTGGACAGGCAAGTTCATCGTTTGCGGACTAAAGATGTATCTTCAGTGAAGGTCCTTTGGAGAAACCATAAGGTAGAATAAATTACTTGGTAAGCTGAAAAGGACATGAAGTCCAAATATCTATCCTTGTTCCCCTGGTTGGAGAGCCATGCTTAAGGTATGCATTTTCATACTCTTTTTGTTTGTTGAATTTGTTAAATGTTTTATGAATGTATTCTTGTCTTACAATCGTGCTAATGGATGCCTTGATTTATTATTCGAGGATGAATGATCCGGGGGGGGGTAATGTAACACCCCAAATTTTTGCCTCTGAAATTTTGAGTTTTGAGCTCAATGCCCAGGCTACGACTCACCTAACGAGTTGTGAGGTCTCATTATGAGTCATAGGGCTCGAGTCGTAGGCAAACTAGTATGTCGGCCAAAGTTTCTATTGACATCATGACTGGCACCTCTTGAGTCGTAAGGTGCGGTCATGAGTTGTAGGGAGGGACTCGTGACCAAACCAGTGAAGTAGCTAATGTTTCTGTCCTGAGTACAAATAGTATTGTGCAAACCATAAGGTCCGATCATGAGTCGTAGGGAGTGACTCGTGACCAAACTAGTGAAGACTTCCCTGAGTCACTACCCAGACTAGAGTACAGACAATGACTCATATCCAGATTTCACGAGTCGTGATGTGACCCATAACGACTAGCGTTATTTTTCTTCACTTTTAATTGATGGTAATTTGGTCATTTTCCTCCTTCACCAATCACAACCCATGACCTAAAATACCCTAAGGGACCCCATAACTCCCCATTACTCAATCTTAAAATATCTAAAACTCTCTCAAATTCCCAAAGCAAGAACAAGCTAGGGTTTCTAAGAATTTGCCTTCTAGAGCTCCAATTAGTGATTTCCCTCAATAATTCTCAAACTTCCTAGCATATATTTCTTCCCCTAAACTTGTTTTGTTAAAAGTATATGTTTGGTATTGTTATTCATGTGATTAGTTGATGGTTTTGAAAATTAGGTTGGGTCTTTGAATGATATTAAGGGAATTACTTTTTGCATGACTAATGTGAATACTTCATATTTTTGATTGATAACTTAATGCCCCTAGAGTACACACTACGTGCCACGCAGTGCTTACAGTCCCGAGAGACCACAAGCTAACCCATGAGTTGGTACCTGCTTTGAGCACTGAACAAAACGGATGGCAAGAGAACATGTGTGGAATTTAACTAAAATGCCATAAGGTTTTAAAAACTTTAATCAATACTAAATCCTAAAGTTAACGTTCGAAAACATACTAAAAAGCTAACTAACTATCTATTCTAGTCTGAAAGCCTCTAACTGAACAACTGAGGAGTTGATGAGAAAAGCCCCTAACTAACTCCGATCGTCTACTTAAACTATGAAAAACTGAAATAACATAACTGGTCCTCGAAACATAAGGACTCACCACTGTTACTGCTACTGGTGTAATGGGATATCTAGGTATGGTCGGGAACCCGAGCGTGCAAACCTATGATATAAAACATCATAGAGCAAAAAACGGGTATGCAATCAGTACTTTGAATGTACTGGTATACTAACTGAGGTAAGATTGATATGCATGGGTTTATATGCATGAATGATAACCAACTAAATGAATAGCATGGGATAACTGAACATAAAGTAATAACTAGCTAAATGATTTGAAGTAACTTAGTAAACATGCATGGAGTAGAGATGGTCTGGTTAGCGTGACCATACTGAATATAAATGCAAAAAAGTTGTAAAATCTAAGAATGCATGACCAAGCATATAATATGTGCTTCTGATATAATCTGTAACTAAAATATAGAAATCTGATAACTGAATAACTAATGAACTATATGCTATGGTCAAGAAAAACTGAACTGGGTTACTGAACTGATTACTAGACTGAGACTGTGGGAGATATCAACTAACTGACATGCCCCGCTCTGAGCTGATTGGGGTCCAACATGTAACCCCAGTTAGAAGGGTTCTATTATCGTGCTACGGGTACTAACAATGGATGTGGAGTTATTCCTAATCTAGCGGGTGACCCCTAAGATCAGTCCTATGCCGGTGGATGATCCCTAAGAGTACCAGTCCTAAACTGGTGAGGGACATCTCATAACCTACGCTGGATACGTAGTTCTGGAACTTAGGGATTACTTCTAAGGACCCAGTCCTAACTGATGGGTAAGCCCCCATCCCTAGGCTCGCTCGGTGCTGAATCCTAATCCCAACTAAACTAAAGCTGATTACGGGACTAAGCTAAGGTTAACTGAAGAGGGAATTGACTCGAATTACTTAACTGATCTAAGTTTGACTGATATGATAACTGACTAAACTAATAATGCTCATACGTGTCTAAAACTATTCTTAAACTACTGAGACTAAGTAAATAGCTAAATTTCGGGTATTCATAACCCCCAAGACTCGATAGCAATACCAACAACAGGGACACATGAAAGCTTTAAAACCATGGAAGGAGATCATTGTTCACAATTATTCACTTAAGCATTTCATCAAACATATGGGGGTTAAGACTTTAACATGAGGATACTTCTAGACATAATAAGATAGCACGATCACATGACAAAATCATAAAGCTGAGGATTTATTCCAAATTCTCATGAACATGATATGGAACCCACAATATTTAAAACATACTTTAATGCATTCCACTTGAAAACATATTTCAAAATCTTAAATTGTAAATATGTAATAAGTAGTCATTGTTCAAAATCTAATCATTTAGGCATTTCATCAAACACTTGATAAGCATAGTGTAAGCTAAGCATGGGAATAGTTTAAAGCTTGTAGTAATAGCATGATTTCACTTCTAAGATCACCAATTGGGATTTAAATTCAACAAACAACACCATTCAACTATGTAAGGTTTAATATCACTAGCAATTTCATGGAAACGTGATAAAAATTTGAAATTCATGTAAGTTCATGGACATAATTCATAAAATGTGTAGTAAGGGCTGATTTCAATGAAAAATAAATTCTAAACACCATGTATAATCGAAATTCATACAAGTTTCATGGAGATAAATCATTATAAACATGTAATTTCATGATTTAAAACATAAAAGATGGATTCTTGGAATCCATTGGTAAAGAGGGCCCATGGATGAACATCTAACATACCTTAGGGTCTTGATATTACAAAAGAATTGTAGTTCTTGATCGTTCTTGGGTGGAGAAGCTTGAATCCTTAAACTTTCTTGAGGAATTAATGGTTGAACTTGATGAATTTGGGTGGTGGCTAGGGTTTCTTTTTGAAGAGGAAATTGTGAAAATATTGAATATAATGTCTTAACTAATGATCAATCCCATTTTTGATTGAATAGGATAAAGGGAAAAGGACTTAAATGTCCTTGGAAATTAAACTCAGAACTGAAAACCAAAAAATCCTGATTTTTCATAAGGTCACGACTCAGTACAATCGCATTAGGCCACTGGAAAAAGAACAACCCCCATTTTGCCCAACAGCGCAATGAGGTGCTACCGAGTTGCGCCACTGGAAATGGATAACTATGAACTAGAACTTTGGCGCGATGCAACGTCATCGCAGTGTCTCACTTCTTTGGCACAACATGGTGCTTATCGCGGTGACACATTGAAAAAGGACGATCATGAAATTTTCCATAACCAGGATGCGGCCTTATCGCGTTGGGTTACTGCTTTTCAATAAAAGCGCCATAACTTCTCACCTGAGTATCGGATTTGGGCAAAATTGGTATCATTGGAAAGCGAATTCAATTTATCTATTTGATGAGGGGTCATGAGCTTAGAAATTCTTAGTAGAATAAAATATATGCTTGTTGGAAGTTTACTATAGAAAATTATTCTCAAAAACTCAATCAATAAGGAATATTTTGATTCGTCTAATAGTTGGGAGTTATTTGAGGCCTTAATGTACATCAACTTAGGCAAACATCTATCAAAGAACTATGATTTATTCTGCATGAGCTTGAAACACAGTCCTAATATTGGTTTGGATTCTCGGGGTATTACAATATCTCCTCCTTGAGAATATTTGTCCTTAAATGAGACTGGGTAGACTGAGAGTACTATGCTAAAAAATCTGAGATCATATACTGAACATGCACAAATGGGAACATAAGAACATAACTGGTTCCAAAACATGATACATAAACTAAACTGATTTCTTGAATACATGCAATGACATGAGAATGGTTATAAGGCTGAGATATAAACGAGAGAGTCAACTTATGAGTACCTCATTTCTTCAAGATAGATCTTGCTATGTGAAGAGAAGATGGAAGGTTTAGGACATGAAAGCTTAGGGATTACATCACATCTCCTCCTTGGGATTTTATGTCCTCAAAAGATACTGGCTTGGTTGAGATACTAAGGGAAAAAGTAGATAATGCATGAGACAAATACAGACTGGATCATAAATGATTATCTGGAATTTGAAATATGATGCATGATATAAATCTGAATTTTGTTGATCATTATGTGCGTAGCATGAGTACTGGAACTGAACATACTGTAAAGCATGAATACATGAGTCATGAGCTACATAAACTGGGTTTGGATTTCATAAGTTTCATGGAACATAATCTATATTGTTGAGCAAACTGGAACTCCTTATACTAGGAACTGAAGCATACATAATTTTTTTTATATGCATAAATATGAACTATGATTATGGAACTGACATGTAAGGCATGAGTAGATATCATAATGACTGAGAAACCTTGCATTGATATAAGAACGAGTTGGGAATCATCCTCCCCTACTAATACTCTATAATACAATGGCATTACTAAAAGATTCTGAGAGACTGACTTGGTTACTTGTTCTACCATCTTCCTCTTAGCTTAAAGCCATCATTCTAAGTTTTTGCACCACTTAATCAACAAGTCTAAACTAAACTGTCACCACTTTACTCTATAGTATGGGATAGACACTGAGGAGGACTCTACTAGAGTATCGAGACTGATACTAAAATTAACAGTTATATAGGGGTTAAAAAAGAAAATGAAGCTCTGGGGTCTAAAGAAAGATACACACAAAGATTAAAGGCTGGTAACATACCAATAACCATATCAGGATAGCTTTCCTGATCATGATGAGACTGGAGTGCATAAAGTCTATTCTGGCGTTGACCACTAGTGTTACTGGAAAGGGAACCCTGCTGAGTTGGGCGACCGGATGGGACTGGAGGATGGTTGAACTGACCCTATTGATGTAAATCTTTTCCCCTCTGAGCCATTATTCTACACTCCTACATCCTATGGTTTGGCTTACCATATCTAAAACATACATCGTTGCCATCTCTACACACATCTAGGTGATTTCTACCACATTCTCTGCGAAGTGGATGGGTACGACCACTGCTCATACTACCTTAGGTTTTAGATCCTGGCTCCCCATCATGACTGTCATTCCTGAACCTTGGTACTAGCGCACTAGATAAACATGGAGTTGGGCTGAAAACTTCTGACTAAACTGAGAATGTTTACCACCTTCTAACCTTGGTTGAGAAAAACTAAAGCTACCTATTATGGCTTTCTTATTTTCTCTCTCCTTCTCCTTAGCCTTCTCCTCTTCGGTGTGCTGAGCATGGACCATAAGCCTAGAAAATTCTATCTCATTAATCAATATTGCAATTCTATCTCATTAATCAATATTGCAATCCTACACTCCTTGACAACACTATCAGATACCCCAGATACAAACTTGCTCATCTTAGACCTGCTATCAGCTACCACATAAGGAGCATACTAGCCAACTAAGTAAACTTGAGGGAATACTCCATCACACTCATGTTTCCCTGCCACAAGTTAATAAACTCTAACACCTTGGCTTTTCTCAACTCCAACGGAAAGAACCTATCAAAGAAGGTTGTAGAAAACTCTTCCCATTCTATAGGCCCTACATGTGTGCCTCTATCTACCTTCCACTACTTAAACCATGTATGAGCTACATCTTGCAACTGATAGGCAGCTAAATCATCACTCTCACTACATGTTACTGCCATAATGTCTGTTACCTTCTGCACCATGTCTAAGAATTCCTGTGGATCCTCTTTAGATTTGGATCCCAAAAATAAAGGAGGATTCATTTCGGTAAAGTCCTAAATTCTAGAAATGGCAGTATTAGCCATGGGATTGTCCAGAACAGTGGATGGCTGAGCATTCTGAACCACTACAGAGTAAGCTAGAGTAGTGAATATAGCTCTGAACTTAGCATGAGAAACATAATCATTCAGGGGATTTTCCTAAATGAGAGGAGGTACTGGCTGGTTTACATTTCTTCTTCTGTTCATCTTTCTGGGAGGCACGTTCTATAAACAAAAGGGATAATAGATTAGATAAAGAGTCTAACATGAGCTCATTCTCAGTCTCATGACATGAACACTTAAAGAAGGGACACTTTACCTAAAATGCCTCATAGCCTCTTGTCCATAAGTATGGCGTGCTTCACACCCATGTACAGGACTCTACTTGACATGGATTTCAGACTTCCTAGGACACTTTAAAAACTTAAGCTCTGATACCAAGTTTGTAATGCCTCGAGAGTACACCCTGGATGTAACACAGAGCTTACAGTCCTGAGAGACCACAATAACCCATGAGCTGGTACCTGCTGTGGGCAATGAACAAAACTGATGGCATAAGAATATGTGCAGAATATAACTAAAATGCCAAAAGACTGTAATCAATACTAGATTGTGAAGTTAACGTTTGAAAACATACTAAAAAACTAACTAACTTTCTGTTCTAGTCTGAAAGTCTCTAACTGAATAACTGAGGAGTTAATGGGATATGCCCCTAACTAACTCTAATTGTCTGTTAAAATTGAGAAAAACTAAAATAACATAACTAGTCCTCAGAACATGAGGACTCACCACTGTTGCGGCTATTGGTGCGCTGGGATATCTAGGTACGGTCGGGAACCTGAGCGTGTGAACCAATGATATAAAACATCATAGCACAAAAAATAGGTATGCGATCAGTACTTTGAATGTACTGTTATGCTAAATAAGGTAAGGCTAAGATGCATGGATTTATATGCATGAATAATAACCAACTAAATGAATAAGATGGGATAACTGAACATGAAGTAATAACTAGCTAAATGATTTGAAGTAACTTAGTAAACATGCATGGAGTAGAGATGGCCTGGTTAGCATGAGGATATTGAATATAAATACATAAAAGTTATAAAATCTGAGAATGCATGACCAAGTATATAATATGTGCTTCTGATATAATCTGTAACTGAAATACAGAAATTTGATAATTGAATAACTGATAAACTGTATGCTATGGTCAAGCAAAACTGAACTGGGTTACTGAACTGATTACTAGACTGAGACTGTGGGAGATATCATCTAACCGACATGCCGCGCTCTAAGCTGACTGGGGTGCAACATGTAACCCTAGTTAGAAGGGTGCTAGTACCGTACCACAAGTACTAACAATAGTTGTGGAGTTAGTCCTAATCTAGAAGGTTACCCCTGAGATCAGTCCTATGTTGGCGGGTGATCCCTAAGAGTGTCAGTCCTAAACTGGCGGGTGACATCTCATAACCTACGCTGGATACGTAGTTCTGGAACTTAGGGATTAATTCTAAGGACCTAGTCCTAACTGATGGGTGAGCACCTATCCCTAGTCTTTCTCGGTGATGAATCCTACTTACAACTGAAATAAAACTAATTATGGGACTAAGCTTAGCTTAACTGAAGAGGGAATTGACTCGAATTACTAAACTAATCTAAGTTTGACTAATGTGATAACGAACTGAACTGATAATGCTCATACGTGTCTAAAACTATTCTTAAACCACTGAGACTAAGTAAATAGCTAAATTTTGGGTAATCATAACCCCCAGGACTCGATAGCAATAACAATAACAGGGACACATGAATGCTTTGAAACCACAGAAGGAGATCATTGTTCACAGTTATTCACTAAAGCATTTCATCAAACACATGGGGGTCAAGACTTTAACATGAGGATACTTCTAACCATAATAAGATAGCATGATCTCATGAAAAAATCATAAAATTGAGGATTTATTATGAATTATCATAAATGTGATATGAAACCTAATACGCCTAAATTACACCTCTCTTATGAGAGAGTAAGCGGTTGCTGTCAAATATAAAACCCAATAGGGTTGGGTGTCAAATCCCACAGGAAATACGATGTTCAGTAAGTATTGTGACTGTTATTAGACTATTGATCTAAGGTTCCCAAATAAAGGGGGTTTGGAAATGTAAACAGTGTTCTTTTGTATTTGTGTTACACAAAATTCTAGCTACTCAGAGTAAAAGTAGATGTTATTTCAATGAGAATGAATTAACTAGATTTATGTTCACCAAGATGTTCTAACAATTAGAGTTGTGAGTTTGTGTTCGAATTCTAACTTATATATCCAATTGCAAGAATTATTGAATTCTAAGGATTACCCACATGTTTCTCAACCTAATGAGTATTTCACCCTTTACTTCTCTCAAACTTAAAGAATTAACGCATTATTTAATAACACTCTTATGAGAGTTGTCCTGTTAAGGCATCAACCTGTTAACCCAAAGGGAAAACCTATGGAGTTCATGTGAATCACTTTTTCCCCAACATCTAATTTCTTGTCAGACAAGTGGAGTTCATGGGCTCACTTCTCAAGTTTTCAACCAAGAGATATCATTAAGATGAATAAAGATTCTTGTAATTTTGATAGATGTTAGAAATCAAACCCATTCACAACCCCAAAATAGTTCTCTACATCAAGGATCTTATAACCCTAGTTATGGGAGTTTAGCTACTCATCTCAATATAAGAAATCAAAGTTATATTTATGTTCATAAATAAATTTAGAAGAGTACATACAAAAGTCATAATATTGTTCTTCTCAATCTTTGATGGAAAATAAGAAACCTAATAATCAAATCTCAATTTCTAGATTCAAATCCCAATGAAAAGTAGTACAAAGCTCTCACTAGAGGATAAAGTATGAACTAAAAACAAAATATAAGGTGTGGAATTAACCCTAATGCTTGGTATTTATATGATTCCAAAATTGGAGTTTTAAAATTCAAACTCAGATTCTCCGCGTTATGGTCGATGGGTCAATCGACAGTTCGTCGTAGGTTTGACGGTCCATCGCCTACACTGTCACTGGGTGTCCAGTGACTCCATGTTCTATTTTTAGGTGACGGGTAGAGTGAAGGGCCATCGCAATGTTGATGGTCCATTGCCTGGACCATCGAAGGACTTCCAGTGATGATGCGTTCTATTTCATGACGACGGTTCAAATCGATATTTCATTGCAGGGCCAATGATCCATTGCCTAGACTATTGCAGGATGTCCAGAGTCTATTCCTTCTACTTTTGTCAACGGTTTAGACCGACGGATCATCGCAAAGTTAACGGTCCATCGCCTAAGTCGTCGCTGCTCATTTTACCTTTGTTTTGCTCAGATTATCCAAGTTAACCTTCACACTAAGTCCTTATCCTAAAATTACTAAAATACCATGTTAAATACAATAATGGTTGCGTGAAAACACAAAATTATCCTAAGAAAAAGGCCAAAAATATTCTGTCAAAAGTCAGAACATCAGAACCCACAATATTTAAAACATACTTTAATGCATTCCACTTGAAAACATTTTCCAAAATCTTAAATTGTAAACATTTAATAAGTAGTCATTGTTCAAACCCAATCATTTAGGCATTTCATCAAACACTTGATATGCATAGTGTAAGCTACGCATGGGAATAGTTTAAAGCTTGTAGTAATGGCATGATTTCACTAATAAGATCACCAATTAGGATTTAAATTCAACAAGCAACACTGTTCAACCATGAAAGGTTTAATATCACTAGCAATTTCATAGAAACATGATAAAAATTTGAAATTCATGTAAGTTCATGGACATAATTAATAAAATATGTAATAAGGGTTGCTTTCAATGAAAAATAGATTCTAAACACCATATATAATCAAAATCATAAAAGTTTCATGGAGATAAATCATTATAAACATGTAATTTCATGA
The DNA here is from genome assembly GCF_002878395.1 of Capsicum annuum. Classification (NCBI taxonomy): domain Eukaryota; kingdom Viridiplantae; phylum Streptophyta; class Magnoliopsida; order Solanales; family Solanaceae; genus Capsicum; species Capsicum annuum. The sequence goes on from NC_061113.1 coordinate 198,565,055, forward strand.
TTTAAAATATAAAATATGGATTCTTAGACTCCATTGGTGAAGAGGGCCCATGGATGAACATCTAACATACCTTAGGGTCTTAATATTACAAAAGAATTGTAGTTCTTGATCGTTCTTGGGTGGAGAAGCTTGAATCCTTAAACTTTCTTGAGGAATTAATGGTTGAACTTGATGAATTTGGGTGGTGGCTAGGGTTTTTTTTTAAGAGGAAATTGTGAAAATATTGAATTTAATGCTTTAACTAATGATCAATTCCGATTTTAATTGAATAGGATGGAGGGAAAAGGACATAAATGTCCTTCGAAAATTAAACTCAAAACTGGAAATTGAAAAATCCTGATTTTGTATAGCAGTACGAAGCAGTACAATCGCATCAGGCCACTAGAAAAAGGACAACCCTTATTTTACCTAACGGCACGATGCAATGCTATCACGTTGCGCCACTGGAAATGGATGACTGTGAACTAAAACTTTGGCATGACGCGATGCTATTGTAGTGCCTCACTATAAAATGACAATTGCAAAAAGGCCCTTTGGCACGACACCGTGCTTATCACGGTGACACACTGAAAAAGGACGACGTGAAATTGGCCATCACCGTAACGTGGCCTTATCACGTTGGGCTACTCTTCTACGCGGTCTCAATGAATGAATTGTTAATAATTGACTATGACTATGCTTTCAAAAATTTCTAGGTTTAATCATTTATGCTATCAAGTCCTGGGGCATTTATTAGCCAAAATCTAGTTGTTTATGTAGTTACAGTAGATATAGAAGAATCCAAGTAAAAGGTCAAGAGAAGCCATACTCAGTCAGTTAATAGAACTCAGTCAGTTAACAAAACTCAGTGAATTCAGTCCAGTTCGGTCAGTCAACAGAATTAGTGTAGGTTCAGTCAAGCCTTGTATAATCCAGTTTCAGTCCCAGTATCAGTTTAATCATTAATAAGTACCTCAAAACCCGTATGTACTGTTAATTTCAAAATACCATGACCTGAGCTTATCAGTTATTAGTTAACAATGCATGCACCAGTTAGTATTCCAGTTTTAATTAGTTGGGAGTAGGATTCAGCATCGAGCGAACCCAGGAATGGGGGTTCACCTACCAGTTAAGGGTGTGATCCTTAGTAGCAATCCCTATATTTCAGAACTACATGGCCAGTGTAAGTTGAGATATCAACCCTGCCAGTTGAGGGTTGATAAGGTGTTTACCTGCTAGTTGAGGGTAATACCACTCTCATTAAGAAAACTACTAGTAGGGGGTGATCTTTAGTCCTTTGGGATGATATTTAGGTGATCCACACAGTCAGTGTTAGTACCTATGGCACGGTATTGTCACTCTTCCAACTGAGGTTATAGGTTAGACCCCGATTAGCTCAGATTAGAGCATGTTGATTAGATGATACCTCCCATAGTTTTAGTTTCAAACTCAGTATAGAACTCAAGTCAGTTTTACAGAATTTGGACCGTTAGAAATAGTCAGCCAGTAATCAGTAACTCAGTTATCAGTAATCTCAGCTATCAGTTACTCAGTTATCAGAACTCAGTATTTAATTCCAGTATGAGCTCAATCTCAGTTATAGTCTCAATCACAGTCTCAGTCCAGGAATCAGATCAGTAACTCAGTTTTAGATTTGCTTGACCATAGTGTATATTTATCAGCTATTCATTTATCAGTATTTCAGTACCTCAGTTTATAGACTATTTCAGAATCATACTATACGCTTGGTCTTGCATTCTCAGATAATACAGTTTTAATGAATTCATGCTTAGTCATCTCATGTTACTTAGTCAGTCCCTTCCTCATATGTATAATACTCTACAGTTTCAATCAAGTTTTTCAGACTAAGTACAGTTCAGTCTTACATTACCAGTACTCATTTATCAATCATTCAGTTAATCAGATAAGTTAGTATGTTTATGCATTCATGCTCAATGTGATTGTATATTTATATCCTCAATTTATGTCAGTCTCTATCACGTATTTTTAGACTCAGTATTCATACAGTATCCATGTTTTATCATATCCCAGCTTTAGTTATACTTATATCATTAAAGCAAGGTTTATAGAAACTAAGTGTAGAGATTCACCATCTTATTAGAGAATATTTGTCACTCATTCTTTAAGATATTTTAGCTTTCAGTTTATTCCAGCCTATTGGTGAGTCTACTTACACTTGTCATGCATGATTTATGATTACGTATAAAATCAGTTTTACTTATTGCATTCACCCCTGCATACTCAGTACATTCTAAAAGTACTGATCCACATATACGTCTGTGTATCTACATTATTTCATAATGTAGGTACCAGTTATAGCTCACACATCATGATCTGACAGTTACAGATTCTAGCTAGCAGGTGATGAGTTCTCCTACTTCAAGAACACCAGACAGTTTTAGTTCATGTACAGTTCCTTTATTTTTATGAGTATTGATTAGTGGTAGTTGGAGGCATGTCCTAGCTATCTATAGTCAGTATAGTAGAGGCTTCATAGATGTCAGTCAGAGTCAGTCATGTCATTTCAGTTTTAACCTTCAGATTTATCAGATTGTAAAGCTTTATCAGTATTGTATCTATTTTAGATTTTTAGTATAATTATATTTTCGCACAGAAAAATAGCTATTAATTATGTTATAATTCAGTTGCTTAACAGTATGCTAGTTCATGGGTTAGCTTGGGATCACTTGTGGTTACAAGCACTATATGACGACTAGGGGGTAGCCTCGGGTTGTTACAAACTTTGTATCAGAGTGTAGAATTTAAGTGTCCTAGGGTGTCTATAAAGTCGTGTCTAGTAGAGTCTTATGGAATGGTACGGAGACGTTTGTGCTTTTCTTTGAGAGGTTGCAGGGTATTTAGGAAATAGTTCCCTTCTTTCATGTCTCAGGTCATGCTATAGAAAGGTTCTTTAAGGAACTTATACATATTCTCATCATGCTCCATTCTCATTCATGCCAACTCTGCCTTAGTTCTAAGGTAATAGAAACGTTGAAGCTTAAGTCCTTACAGACAGTGTTTCCTCAGCCAGTCCCTACAGACAGTGATGGGATTTCATATTGGCTAATAAAGTATCCCATCAGTCCCTTTATTTCCTAAATTTTGAAATATTTTATTCTTATTCATGAAAATCGTGCATTGAGCTAAAGTCAGATGTGCTTTTAGATCCCTTTTCAAAATCCTATAACAGTATGTTATCTAGAGTTGAAGCATGAACCCAAAAGTTTAGTAGTAGTAGAGTTGGGATAGCATTATCTAGATTATACAGATTATGTATTCATGGGGATAGTTGTACCAAAGGTAAATCAGTAGGCTTGAATAATGTATGCAAGAATTTAAGTTTATTGATTCGAGATTAAGTATGATAGTGTAGATGTAAGTAAAGAGATATGATATTAGTAGTCTATGAAGAAATAGAATTAGATGATGTGTTTGAGGCAAGCATGTGTCAAAAAGAGTGTAAGTACGTGATGATGATTGTAGAAACTATAGAAGGTTAAGAGTTTTAACCCAGGAGATAGTATTAGCAGTGGGTTTTATACTTTCAGGTGAAGTATTTCAGGATGAGTTTATCATTCATGTGTATTATTATACCCCCAGACTCTAGAGTGAAGTGATTGTAGTTCAGTTAAAGTTTAGTAAAGTAGTTCAAAGACTTAAGATAATAGCTTTAGTCGAAGGGGGAGATGATAGAAAGTGACCAAGTTAGGCTCTCTAATTCTAGTAGTAGTGCTAGTATGTGTAGAAAAGCAGTAAAGGAGGACGATTCCCAACCTATTATTATCTCAATGCAAATTTTTTCAGTCGTCATGACACATATTCATGCCTTACATGTCATCTCCATCATCACAGCTCATATCATGCACTTTATAGAAAAACCATGTACACTTTTACTTTCTAGTATGAGGAGTTCCAGTTCACTCAGCAGAATGACTCATGTTCCATGAAAACATGAACTCCAAACTCAGGTCATGCAGCTCATGACTCATGTACCCATGCCTTATAGTATGTCTAGTTTCAGGTGCTCATGCTACACCTCTAATGATCAGGGAAATTCAGTTTATGTTATGTTTGTCCTCAGTTCAGACCTCTCTAACAAATTCATGGCATTGATACTTTATTCCTCAAGCCTTAGTTGAGTGTCAAAGCTATTCTTTCATATTGCAGGTCCTCATGTCATTGCACGTATTCAAGAAATCAGTTCAGTTCATGATATTTAGTTTATGTATCATGTTTCGGAATCAGTTATGCAATCAGGTTTAAGTCAATCATATTTAGAATATGATCTCAGTTACCTTCGTACAGTACTCTCAGTCTAACCAGTCTCATTCGAGGATGAATATTCCCAAGAAGGAGATAATGTAATACCTCATATTTTTGAGCTAGTCTTTGAACTATTGTTCCTATGCATAAAAGCTATAATCTAAATGATTCCCATAAAAATATGAGTTTCATGATCTTTATCCTCACGTTTGATTTGCTTTTGAGGTAAAAAAAATATTCATAAGAATCACTTAGAAGAAAGTTGAGCTTAGAGCCTTTGATTTACCCTAAGTTTGTATTTGATTCTACAAGGGTCTACTTTAAAAATATATAACTTTTTATATTCGTAGAATTTTTCATCTCAAGACCCACCAAATTATAGATAATTGAATTATCTTTTCAACGATACCAATTTCACCTTAATCTAATACCTAAGCAAAAAGTTATAGCCATCTTCATGAGAGAGGCAGTAGCTGCGTGCGATTAGCGTGCGATGCGCGTTCCATCGCATGCACCTAATTCCTAGGTTCTATTTTTGCGTTTTTAAGGGAAAAGGTCTTTTTCTCCACCCTAAATCATCTATAATAGATAATTAAAGCCTTAGGGAGCATTATTTGCCATTTGATCCATAATTTCTCTCCAAGCCTCCCTCAAGAACAAACCCTAATCCCCATTCAAGAAGTTCAAGACTTCATTACAATATCTTTAAGAAAAAACAAGAATTTGGTTCCCTAGTCAAGGAATCTCTAGAAAAGCTTTCAAGATCATCTCCAAGGTTTTCAAAGTCAAGTTTTCTATATCAAATCAAGCCTATTAAGGTATGTGGGAGTTCATCCACAAGTCTGCTTTCACCTATGGATCCCAAAAACCCTTTTTACTTAATTAAAGAATGAATTTTTCATTACTATGATATTTTTTATGTTATAGAAAGATTAAATTTCATGTTTTCATGATGTTTTTAATTCAATTCATCCCATGTATGATTCCATGTAAGATTTTAAATTTCTCATGCTATGAATTTGAATTTTTCATGCTTTAGTCAAGTAAATTCTGTGATAGATCCTAAATTCATGATGTTAGCAATATTTCCATGTTTTAAATTTATGTCTTCCACATGTTTGATGAAATTCCCATATCATGTTGAGTCAATTTCAAGATGAATCCCCAAATTATGAATTTTACCATGTAACTTTATTGTTCCCTTATGTTTAAGACATTTTTACGTTTAAGCTATGAACTTTACATGTTTTGATGAAATGCCCATGTCCTATTTCAAGTGAATTACATGTGAATTCCCCAATTCATTATTTTAGTTATGTAATCATGCTATGCTCCTGTGTTTAAGATATTCCCATGTCCAAGTCCATATCCCCATGTGTTTGGCGAATTGCCCCATGTTAAAGTATTAATCTCCACGTGCTTGATAGAATGCCCATGTGAATTGAATAGGGTAATCATGAAATGTTACCATGTGTTCTCATTCATGTACAAGTCCATAACCTCCCAAGTGTTTGATAAAATATCTCAGTGAATGAATTGTGAACAATTGACTATGGCTATGCTTTCAAGAATTTATAGGTTTTATCATTTATGCTACCGAGTCCTGGCGTATTTATTAGCCAAAATTTAGTTGTTTACGTAGATGCAGTAGTTATAGAATAGTCCCAGTAAAAGGTCAAGAGTTGCAGTACTAAGTTAGTTAATAGAACTCAGTGAACTCAGTTAGTTAACAGAACTCAGTGACTCAGTCCAGTTTGGTCAGTCAACAAAATCAGTGTGGGTTTAATCAAGCCTTGTACAGTCCAGTTTCAATCCCAGTATCAGTTTAATCGTTAATAAGTACCTTAGAATCCATATGCACTGTTATTTTAAAAATACCATGACCTGAGTTTATCAGTTATCAGTTAACAGTGCATGCACCAGTTAGTATTCCAGTATCATTCAGTTGAGAGTAGGATTCAGTACCGAGAAAACCCAGGGATGGGGTTCACCTGCCAGTTGAGGGTAAAATCCTTAGTAGAGATACCTATATTCCAGAACTACATAGCCAGTATAGGTTGAGATATCAACCTGCCGGTTGAGGGTTGATAAGGTGTTTACCTGCCAGTTGAGGGTAATACCACTCTCATTAGGGAACCTACCAGTAGAGGGTGACCCTTACTCCTTTGGGATGATATTCAGTGGTTCCACAAAGCCAATATTAGTACCCGTGGCATAGTACTAATACCCTTCCAGCTGGGGTTACAGTTTGGACCTCAATTAGCTCAGATTAGGGCATATTAGTTAGATGATACCTCTCATAATTTCAGTTTCAAACTCAGTATAGAACTTAGTTCAGTTCTACAAAATTAGGACTATCAAAAATAGTTACCCAGTTATTAGTAACTCAGTTATCAGTAATCTGAACTAACAGTAACTCAGTTATCAGAACTCAGTATTCAATTCCAGTATATGCTTAGTCACAATCTCAGTTACATCTCAGTCATAGTCTCAGTACAGTAATCAAATCAGTAACTCAACTTAGGTTTACTTGACTATATGTACAGTTATCAGCTATTCAGTTATTAGTATTTCAGTACCTCAGTTTATAGATTATTTTAGAATCATGTTATACTCTTGGTCTTGCATTCTTAGATAATATAATTTTTATGAATTCATACTCAGTCATCTCATGTTACTCAGTTAGTCCCTTCTTCATATGTATAATACTCTACAGTTTCAGTCCAGTTATTCAAACTAAGTACAGTTTAGTTTTACATGATTAGTATTCAGCTATTAGTCATTCAGTTAATCAAATAAGTTAGTACGTTTATGCATTCGTGCTCAATTTGATTGTATATTTAGATCCCCAATTTATGTCAGTCTCCATCACGTAGTTTTAGACCCAGTATTCATATAGTATCCATGTTTTACTATATCCCAGCTTCAGTTATACTTATATCATTAAAGCAAGGCATACAAAAACTAAGTGTAGAGATTCACCATCTTATCAGAGAATATTTGTCACTCATACTTTAAGATATTTCAGCTTTCAGTTTATTCCAGCCTATTAGTGAGTCTACTTACGCTTAGCATGCCTATTTTACTATTACATATGGAATCAATTTTACTTATTACATTCACCCCTGTATACTCAATACTTATCTGTGTGGCTATATTATTTCATAATGTAGGTACCAGTTGAAGCCCGTACATCAGGATCAGACAGTTATAGATTCTAGCCAGTAGGTGATAAGTTCTCCTACTTTGGAAACTTCAGACAGTTTTAGTTCATGTACAGTTTATTTAGGCATGTCATCATAGTAGCGGCTTTATAGATGTCAATCAAAGTAAGTCATGTAATTTCAGTTTCATCCTTTGGATTTATTAGATTGTAAAGCTTTATCAGTATTGTATCTATTTTAGATTTTCAGTATGATTATATTTCCGCACAGTAGAACAACTCCTTATTATGTTATAATTCAGTTGCTTAACAGTATGCCAGTTCATGGGTTAGCTTGGGATTACTTGTGGTTCCAAGCACCGTGTGATGACTAAGGGGTAGTCTCGGGTCATTACATAAACTTAGGCACAAAGCCATCATAGCACTTTGATTTATTCTGATTGATCTTGAAACATGGTCCTCATATTGGTCTAGATTCTCGGGGTATTACAATAGCTTTTGAACTCATTGGGTGCATGGGCATGGTAAATGGGAATCGGGGTCATGGATTCCTCCAAATAATGGATTTGGAATTGACATTGGTAATAACCTCAACTCACTTTATGAAATTGACTTTGAAACATAAGTATATGCATATTGTAATCACTGTTGGAACTATCGCACCACAAAAAAGGCAAATAGAACATATATGGTTTTAAATTGAACCTTGGGGATCATGGATTCTCCCAAATTAATGGATAATTAACATTGAACCTCGGTGTTTGGGGATTCCCTCATGTGAATGAATGATTGGAGCCTGTGGGGTCGTGGAATCCCCCAAGTGATGATAATTAGAATGACATGTTGATAATAGCTTGCAAGCGTAGTTGGTATGACGATACCAACAAGTTATGCCTTAATGAATGATTATTAGTTCATTGAATGGGAATGTATAAATATTTTAATTGGGCTTAAAGTGGATTGTGTAGCTGATCCATGAAAGTGGAGGTCCCGAGGGACTGATACTGGAACACGTTTGTCGGCGTGAGAGTTGGTCTTGATAACCGTGTGCTTGTGCCACACTTTATATATTTGTATCTTTAATTGGCGAAGGGTCGTCGATTCCCCAGCCTTTCTTTATACCCCAGTTCGTACAGCTAACACACACTGGGACCCTTTCAGCAGGGTGAGAGCTCGACCCAAGTAGCCCGTGGGATAGATGATGGTTTGAACTACACAGTCCAGGTTAATATTTTAATTCTCATGCTAAACCTTTTTCCCTATCCCAACATATTATATTTATATTTATATTTATATATATATATATATATATATATATATATATATATACATATATATATATAATTGTGTGCATATGATTTTGGAGTGATTTTGGATCGATTGACCATGGAATTATTTTATCCCTTCCCTGAATTACATGCTAGCGTCCACCCCGCTAACCGTCCCCGGAAGCTGTATCCCCACGCGATGCATGGTCTGAAGACACTTCTATTTTCTTATGCAGTGGTAGGTAATTTCTGGATTGCCTATGAGTCAACTTTGAAGTGGTGAGATCGATTTAGAATTGATAATAACTATGAAAGGATATAAGTAAATCCTCAAGTTATTCTTCGAGCTTAAATTTGACTAAAATACGGGAATAAAAAAATTAAACATATTAAATAACCAACATAAATGAATAATTTTGATGTGATTTGCTCTCTGAGGATTCATCTAGATTAATTTAAACTATAAATAAATAATCAAGTATCAATTACAAGGAAATAAATGAAGAGAACTTGAGATTGGCCCCTTTTTGGCCCATGTTAAAATCTGGACAGTCTTGGACCCATTTTAATGGACTTTGGGTTCTCTTTCTTGTTTGTATACCAGTTGTATATCAACGACTTAAATCTCTATGTTTTTGTATATACTTTATGTATACATGACTGAAAACTAATCATATACAAATCTTTTGATTTCTCCAGATGAATATTAGCACTCTTTTTCTCGTATATCACCGGTATTCCATGTATATTTATTGTATATATTTGTATGTAAATTTGTTTCTTCATGAATTTAGTCTATTTTGTACTGTGATTGGGGCTTCGACCCAAAGATGATGTAGGTCTCTTTGGCCCATTGGGACATGCAGGGAATGGAGTCCGTTGGGACTCAAGAAGAATTTTACATGCAAGAAAAACAAAGATAAGGATTAATCGGAGATAAATGCAAATAACAACCCAAAGCAATAGGTACAGAACCCCATGAATGTTCATCAAAAACTAATCAATTCAATCAAGTAGAGAAAACAAGACCAAAATAGTTTCAAAGAGGGATTTTCCAACCAAAGAATTTCTAGAAGAAAATTTACAAATTAGTAAACTTCCGACGCAATTTTCCTAATGAATTTAAACAAATTTCAGATAATACATACATGTGTTTATGGAAACAAGCATAGATAGTTACGATAGCTTTGGAGAAAAGATGTATGAAAATTAAAATAAAAGCAAGATTGAAATGAAAAAAAAAACTAAAACTAAGGACAATGATATTCATAAAGTGCACAAATATTGGCCTTGGTCAAAGCTACATATAACAACAATCAAATTCTAACCTCAAAGTCTATAAATCAAGAAAAAACATACATTAATAAAGAGATCATTAGAAAGCATCTCAATAGTTAACAATCAAGACAAAAACAAGCCACTACGAAATTCAAACACGTAATTGTCAAACTTAATCATAAAACATAAAAGAAATGATAACAAAATAGAGTAAACGAACACTAACGGAACAAGATATCCGACATGCTTGTTTACTCAACACAACCATACGAGTAATGACGAATTCAAAAGAAACAAGATATATTGGACCTACTATATCACAGGACATGTGAACGAAAAAATAAAATAACTAATTACTAGATTATGATCTTGCAAAAAACTTAAGAATTTTAGGTCTAAGAAGTAGAAATTTTCTAATCGAGAGAAATGAACATTCTCGAACAAATAACAAATTATATTCTAACATGAAACACACACTAATTCAAGTTCTTTTTTTATTGTCATTTTACGATAACATTCAACAATAATAAATTATTTAGTTACTGCAAGACAACAACTTAGAGAGGGAAAAAGATAACGGAAAAACACACAATTTTCATCACATAAAATCACCTATGGCTTCAAAGTCTTCAACAACAAATAATCCCACCATTACTATAGAATTGTTACTAGTATGAAGAAGAATAGAAAGAAATAACGAAGAAATTAAAAAGTAAAAAATGTGTTCAAAGTCTTCAACAACAAATAATTCCACCATTACTATAGAATTGTTACTAGTATGAAGAAGAAGAGAAAGAAATAATGAAGGAATTAAAAAGTGAAAAATGTGTTTACCTTTTCTCGGACAGCGAAATGGGACCAAGAGTTGACAACAACCTCACCAACTTGCTTTCTATTTCAAAACGACAAGGAAATATGAAATTTGAACAAAAATTCTCATAACTTCAGGTTGGGGACAGAAGTCCAAATTCTAACCAAGTAGAGATTTTTTAGCCCCTCTTTTTGGTTCTAAAAAGACCTCATATATCAGTGAAAGAGAGGGGTTTACATAGAAACTAAAAATCTCAATTATTGATTGATTGCTGAAGTGAGATACAAATTCAAGGACATTTTTGAAACTTCAAATTCAAGAATGGATAAAGTTTATTGAGTGAGCTGGAACCGTATAATTTCGTACAAATTTTGAATTTTGAATTTTGAATTTTGAATTTTGAAAAATTTTGGATTTTTGTTGTTTCTGGATTTGCTGTTTGTTGGTTTAGGTCATCGATTTTTAAGTTACTGAATTACTTACGGTTTGATGATTTGGAGTTTGCGTTAAAATCATTGATGACATCCAATTTTGACCTTCCGATATCATTTTTAGACTACTATTTTTATCAAAATTAATTAATTTTAATTATTAATATTTTTTTACATATTATTCTTATATTAAATACATACTAACGTGTCACATTCATAATTTAAAAAATGCACAAAACTACTTCTATCTTTTAGTATCATTCTTATAATTTTAAACTCCAATACAGTATATTATGAATTTTACTATTTATTAAATTATTTTTTCACATAATTATGCACATCCATAATTTTTTGCAAATACATTATCTAGTTTTTCATTATTTAGAATTATTTATTTTATTTATTATTATTATTTACTATTTATTATTATTATTATTATTATTATTATTATTATTCCTACTACTATTTAAATAGTAGCATGATTAAAATCACTTTGCCTATTTTATTCATCTTTTAAATCTCTTACAATTTTATCCTAGTTGTATTTAGTTCATTACAATTGTAACCAATTTATGACTAATCTAAAAAACTCATTCAATTTTGTGGTCAAATGCTCAATCTTTAGATCTCCCCCGTCGATCAAAAATTGATCTGACGGATGAGATTAAAGATCCCTATCCTTCCTTTTTAAACTCAATTCCTATCCTTTCCCTTTCTCTCCTTCTTCTCTCTCTAAACTCCCTCCTCTCTTATCCTCCACTAACAAAACCATCCACCAAATGCCGCTCTAGTCGCTGATATCAACCGAAAAAGTGGCACCGCCGCTGCTCTACTCTCTCCGTCAGCAAGCCAACACCAATGGTGAACCCCTAAATCTGCTGCTGCTAACAACAGTAGCCGCGAACCAGCCCCCTCTCTTTCTTCGCCGCTCTGGCGTCTCCCCCTAGTGCCGTGCCACTGCTTTCCTCCGTTCTTCCTCTCGCCAACCAGGTTCCCATCAAAATTTAGGCCAATGAGGTTTCTTTTTGATGAATTCGATTACCCTACGGTTTGATTTCTCCTCTCGTTAATTGCATGCTAGTCTCTTTGGTTTGATTTACAGGTTCTTTTTCTTCTTTTGTGTACAAACGGCCTAAATTAATTTCTTATATCTAACGTTTATGATATCTAACTTTGAGTGTTGATTCAATTCATTTAATGAATTACGTATCTATTTTTAGACTGTTACGAAAATACTTTTAGACTGCTATGTGTGAAAGTCTCCAATTCTCTTAACACTCAATATGAATACTAACTTTTGCTTGTTCTTGAAAGATGGTTTACTTGGATTATGTATGGACAAATTGATGTTGACAAAATTTGAATTGGTGTTTATGGTAAAATACTGACTATGATGATTTAACAGATTGATGGAATTGATTTAGCTTGATTATTTTTGTGATTAGCTGCCTTGTGATTTGTTAATCAATTTAATATATACGGTAAACACTAATGTTAACACGTATTTCTATTATTAGTATCTTTCTTAATCACCTATTTATGGTAAATCGACTTTGAATTGATTTTGTGTAAAGATATTTCATTCCCATCTATATGTTACTTAGTACAATGCTTTTTTATGGGAAATCCCAATAGTACTTTACACAGATTATCACTTTTGTTTTGGTAATTATGACATGATTGTGGCAACTAATTGATTTACCTTATTTTATTTAAGGAAGACAACTTTTTAATTGATTGGGAGATTAATATCCTTTCTTTTTATCATCCGTACCCCACTACTATATAAACAACTATTTTTTTCAATTAACGGACACTTCTCAATTTCTACAACTACTACTACTATTACTTTCTGAAATAAAAGATCAGTTATTTTAATATAAAGCCGTTAGCTACTCTAAAGGTTCTTGATTTTTCTTCAAGGCTGGTCGTCTTGCATATTTCTCTGTTACAAGTGTGTGGTTCTTATTATTCTTACTTCATCTATTACTGCTGCTTACTGGTAAGTCCTCAAATCGATGTAGTATTTTTAAACTATGTGTGTTGATTATGCCATGAACATTATAGAAAACGTGTATAGAGGGATTAATTAGAAACGATGACGTTGAGCTTGCTTACTATGCCTTTACTCTGATAATTGTACTTTCTTTCTGCCTTTGTTTGGACAACATGTTGGTATACCTCTTTGTGCTTGCCATGCTATTTTGTTGTGTTCAACAGGTTTGGGGAATCGAAGAGTCGTCGGAATGTTTTGGGCAATGTTACTCTTTGTAATTAGTAGTTATTATTTTATGACTTTTCTTTTTATTTATTTATTTATTTGGGTTGTAATATTCCTGTATAAACACTATTATTATAATAATAAAATTTGGGGGACTGCTTCAGAGGCCGGGACTTACGTGCTCTATGAATGGCATAGATAGGAACAACATAGGTTTTACGTGTATTACATGCTACGTGGATTATTTAGGCACAAAATTAGGATTTATTAACATACATGATGCTTAATCTATTTATTAACTAAGTTGATTAAGTCCCTACATATTAATATATCTATTAGCATGTTAAATATAAGTATAAGCTTGTTAATGCAGTTTTCACATGTTAAACAACTTATTTAATGTGTCTTTGCATGTTTAGGCGTGTTGGCACAGTTTAGGCATATTAAAATAATTTGAGCATGTTTACATTAAAGTTTCTGCATGTTTAATATCAATTTTCAGCAATTTAGACTGATTTTCAGCATGGTTTAAATCAAGGTTCTGCATGTTTAATATCCATTTTCAGCAATTTAGACTGATTTTCAGCATGGTTTAAATTAAGTTTCTGCATGTTTAATATCAATTTTCAGCAACTTGGATTAATGTCCAGCATGTTAAAATACTAATTCTCTAATTTTCAGCATGCTTAATAATATTTTCAGTATGTTTAGTAATATTTCAACGTGTTAAAACTAATTTTCAGCATGTTTAATATAATTTTTAGCATGTTTAACACAACTTTCAGCATGTTAGCATAATTTTCTGCATTATCTTCAGCATGTTAGCATAATTTCCTGCACTATTTCACCATCTTGACATAATTTCCTGCACTACTTTTAGCACGTTAAATATAGATTTGAGGCATTTCCAAAATGTTAAATACTAGTTTAAGTACATCATTGCATCATGCATTAGTTCATAACACTCAATTCGTGAGCACAATCTCTTACACATGTACCGCACTTTGACATTCCCTTTTAATCACTCACGATACATTGTTGCATGCGCACGAATCACAGTTGCCTTTTGTCACACTAATAATTGTTAGCCACTTATTATCATTCCTATAGGTTAACGACATAATTATAATTACTTGTCTTTGTATGTTGTCACATTAATTAATATTAATTAACCAAGAGTCTAACTTGGAATTATTATGTGCTACTTGTTGTCCAATGTGTTACGCGCTTCGATTCCTAGGCAACATAGCTTTCTTTTCGTCTAGAACACAAATCCAAAATAGCAAAGTCCAATGCCTCTTGGACGATAAGTGGGACGATAAGTATTGCTAATAGACGTTAGTTTTATCCTTGTCATAGAACGCCCTTAGACTTGACATCCAGCCTAGGTGGGGTGGGATGGGTAGTCATTCGAAAGTGGTGATCCCAACAAATATTAACGGCGAGGCTAATGACATTATTACTTGTCTAAGAGTTCGGCACTTGGGTCGGATGATGATTAAATAAATTGCGGTTCTGATCCGAATAGACCAAAACATTTCTTTGTTTAACTTAGATGATTTTTTTTAGTCTTTTTATTTACTTTACATGTTTATTTTGGGGTAGTTAGTTATTATATAAGCAGTCCCTATTATTATAATTATTTTTCTTCTTTCATCTCGCTTGTCTTGTTTATATATTCTATCACTTAGACTATTAATAGCTAAAATAAAAGTTTATTAATTGTTTTATCACTTAGCTAAATGTTATATTACTAATAAAATAAGAGACTTTATTTGATAACGTAGAATCCCTACGTAAAATATGAATTCGACTGGGAACCACCTTTGAAAGGTGCCTAACACCTTCCTTTTGAGGTAATTTGAACCCTTACCTGAACTCTGGTGAACTAAGACAAAATAATAAAATAGGTTCGCAGTAGCCTAGACCGGTGCCCTAACGCACCTTAATACGCTAGGTGGCGACTCTTTACACTCTACCCTTAAAAATAATCCCAAAAAAAGTTTGGCACGTCGAATCCCGCTTTCCGCAAGGATAATGGGGCGTGACAGAATGGCGACTCTGTTGGAGATCTTAGGTTCTAACCATTAAGAATTTATGCTTTATGTGGGATTCTCTTTATTTGTCTAAATTTTATTTTTGATATTTGTGTAATATTGTTGTTTTTGACATTACGATTTATTTTTTTTATATGTCAATCCTTTCACTTTTCTCTTCACATGTTTTTATATGTCCCATCATGTTTATCTCCTTTTTTTTTATATTTTGACTATGTGTTATTTTATTTTTTAAATATGTTTTCGTAATTGTTGTAATGTGCAATGTGCTACTACTTTATTTAACTGACATTCCGCTCATATTTTCCTTCAATTGGAACCTCCTTTATTTTTTTCTTTTTGCGAACGGTTGTGTGGTTATACGCACATTCTTTCCTAAAATACCCTTTGAAAAATGCCTTGTGGATCGGTCGATCAGTGGTGCATCGACAGTCACAAACTTTCCCACTCTCGAGTTGTCTACTCGAGGGAACCATGTAATAAACCCACTCTTGTCATTTAGGTCTTGGCTATATATTTATTTCACTAAGAAATATGTGTCCCATTCAACGTAGTGTGCCTTGGCATCCTTAATGTGTTGAATGTTAGTCTCATTCAAAATCCAAAGAGGTTCATGACCTCAAAGGGACTAACATTTATTTTCTATGTGTTGCATTTTTATGTATGTATTGATATCTTGCCTATCTTGTTGTTTCCGTTCTTGCCTTAGTCACTCCTTACATCTAGTGTTCCTCACTTTAGAATCCTTGTCATGTTAGGACCCTATAATGCATTCTTAGGGCCTATTCAAAACTTTCCCTCAATTCATCCTCCTAACTCATCCGTTAGTATAGTAATCATCTTTAAGCTCAACCCGTTATTTGATGAAGAGTTTCAGTCTCATTCACAATCTCTTAGTGCAACATTATTCTAGGACATTCTGTTCCTAATGGTTATAACATTTACATACTATTATCCTGTCATAATTCTTGGAATTCATCATATTCATGTCGTACTCTAGCTTTCACAATCTCTAAGTTACATAGAGCTCCCATAACGTCTATTCACTCCGAATGAGCATAACTCATTCTTTTCAAGTGAGTAGGGTATTCATTCTAGACTCCCGTACGTATTCTTTGTTTCTAATTGTAAGTCCTTTCTTCGAAGGTTGACTAGAGTTAAACATCAGAAATAGCCAGTCAAGTAATGTTTATCGATCTTATCAATAGCAACGATAAGCATGAGAAGTTGGGATTTCGTCAAAACAAAGTCATTTTGATCATTAGAAGGAAGAAAGGAAGAATTGAGAGAACTAGGGGAATAATGACTGATCTTCGAGATTCAGCTGAGATGACACCTGACTTTCCAGGGACACTATCTGAAACTGACTTAATTACTCCCACCTACACTATGTCGTCTCCTATATTAATAACCTCACCCACGTCTGATTGTGGGGAACAAATGTCTTCAACTCGGTATTCTGTTGCACTTCTGAAAGCACTTAACTGGTTGACAACCATGGGCAAGGAGAAAGAAATGGAAGGACAAATTTCTAAGCATAATGCGGGGTCATCTTAATAACCTGAGATGAATAAGTCATCCAAAGCTAAAGGAGACAAGGATAGAATTGAATACTTAAACTTTCCATTATATAATGCGTCAAGAAACCCTCATTCCCATTTGGAGGCATACCTTGACAAACTAGAAGTTATAGGACAGTGTGATGGTCTCAAGAAGAAGATCCTCGTCAGTTCACTTACTGGTCCTGCATTGATATGATATGACAACAAAGATACTAGCAAATGGGTTTCTTGGGACCATTTGGCAACTGACTTTGTTAGGCGATTTGACAATAACCTAAAAAGAAAGCTCGTAGCTAAGACAAATTTGGTTAAACTGCAATCCAAGAATAAGGGAAAGACAATTATCAACGAGATATTCAAACCTCCAAATCCTGAGAAAAACATACCTCAACCTCAACTGATATGGTACCCAACTCCAGAAATCATTCCAACATCAAATTATGTCCAAGCCTATTACCCCCAATCCTTCACAAAACCTCCTCCGCAGACTATTTGGTACCCGTATCTATTTGTTGCTCAAACATAAAACTACCTTCCAGTTTCTTATCAAAACCTAACCACAAATCAACGATCCGACCAATCCACCAAACCTCAACATAAGCTTCAGAAAGATCCACCCAAAAAGTACACCCTTCTGGGTGAACGCATAGAACAGTTGTATAAATGACCCAAAGATGTGAGCTATATCACACCCATTGCTATTATACCTGTTGATACTAAGTCTAGGCGATATTTCCCTGACCAATTTTACGCCTATCACTCTGGGATGAGAGGACATCCTACTAAGGCATGTTTTACCCTGAAGAACATGATCCAGAAGTTGATTGACCCCAAAGTGATAAACGTGACGGGGTCAACTTCTGATGCTGATTGATTCCTTAATCCTGACTAGCACTTGTTGACATTGGTGAAGAAGATCATATTGATTCTCCGCTCCAGTCTTCCAAACATTTGAAATTCCTTTAAGTTTGCAGTTTCTTTTTACGTTTTTCTTGCTTATGTATTTGAACTACCATTGACCTGATTCCGCTGTGGATACATAGGATCTCATTTAATGAGTTTGGTCTCACCATAATAAAATTTTCTTTTCCCCTGCTTTATCATTTTTTTATACGGAGTTTGATGAATCCACAATATGATGTGAATCAATAAATCTGATGTTCAACAAAAGTCGACCTTGTTCCTTCCCTATATTTTCATCTTCTTTACCATTGCAATTGCAAATTCGACATCATGTTATATTACTATCCTGTTTCGTATGTTAAGAGCTTAAATCTTTACGCTTAGAACACTCATTAAGGCTTAGTCTTCATCCTAGAATGCCTTTGTTTTATATTCATTATGTTTTGAACTTATATGTGCTATGTAGTAACTTTCGTTTGGGCTTGTTTATTTTGCTTAAAGGTTGTCTAGCATTTGAACATGATCTCAATTAAATCTGCAAAATGACAAATATGCTCAATATTTGAAAAAACCCCAGCCCTTCTTCTTCTCACCCAATACAAAACATTGTGCCTCCTTACTCTCGCCTTACGCATGCACCCCCGCAACAATTTTCTTCTGCCCACGGGAGAGTTAATTCTGATGCACGTCATCAAAGGCTTCATGACCTAGATAAAATGTTGGATGAGAAACTGCGTTCTAAAGGCATTTACAACTTGAGGTATGAGAAACATGTCTACTTCCAAAAGTTGATTTACCTCCAGGATACATAGTTCCAAAGTTTAACATATTTGATGGGTGTGGAGATCTAATCATATATCTAATGGACTACTGTGGAAAAATAGTTGGCATAGGACATAATGAGGCTCTTCTGATGAGATTATTTGTTCAAATCCTATCAGGGATGACACTCACATGGTTCGCCCAACAAGATTTTGATAAATGGCATAATTGGGAAGAACTAGCTCAAGATTTTGTAAGGCAATATAAGTTTAACATCAACATCGGTCCAACAATGTGGGATTTACTTAAGGTAAAAAGAATGGACCATGAATCTTTTGAGGAATATCCAATACAATGGCAATTGGAAACTTCTAAGATACGTCCTTCTATGCCTGAAGAAGAGTTGGTCCAAATTTTCCTCAAATCACTAGACGGAATATACTTTTAGAAAATGTTCTTCCTAATAGGCCACAGTTTTGCGAGTCTAATTTTGATTGGAAAGAAATTAGAATACAAAATTCGAGCGGGGAGAATTATTGATGATTCTGTAAAGCTGGCCACTTATCAACCAAAGTGTCCATCCGAGGAAGGAAAAGAGGATTCATCATTCTCCATACCTCAGACAAAAGTCCACCTGAATAACGAAGGGATTGATACCATTTTTTATTCTCGTGGGATACATACTCAACCTTATGACTCACAAGATTCTCAAAACAAGGCTTTTCAAATCCAACCCTACTCTATCCAGAAAGGTTCTCAAAATAAAGCTTCTCGAACACCACCCAACTTTCAACAAGGAAGTTATCTAGTACACAATACTTTTCATCAATCGGAAAAGGGAAGTCTCAAGCTTTTACTCTCTTAACTGAGACCTTGGCGGATATATTCAAAAGATTAAGGGCCCAAGGTATCGTGGAACCGAGGAAATGATGGATCCCTTTAAATCTACCCCCTAATTTTGATCCATCTAAAAATTGCGCTTATCACTCAAACATTCAAGGCCATGATATTGAGGAATGCTCGGTGCTAAAGTACAAGATTCAGAATCTGATAGAACAAAAAGGGATAAAAATGTAACGAGACCCAATAAGCAATGATCTTGTCATTACGGCTGATATCTTTGTTCAAGGTGATCCAACAAAAGTATTTTCAAGACTTTCACGAAAGAAGCTTAAAGCACACCAAATGAGTTGACGTGCAAACAATCCTTAATCTTCACCGTTCTCCTTTGATCTGTCTTATGGCCAATAACATTTTCTTGTTCTCTCTACATTTCTTTGTACTCACGAACTATGTTTGACCTGACATCCATTTGGATACATAGGCAGCCCCTTTGGGGTCCGGTCTTAATCTAATAAAACATTTCCTTTTCCCTCTCGTTCAAATTCATACACTTCTAAAGACGCCAAGCTAACGGGTCAAACTCCTAAGCATATTAAGGGAAGATTACGGCTACGATATTGAAATGTAGGACAACCATTTCTCTTGAACTAATGTTTTCTTTGAGTGGTACGGGAACATAAGGTTACACCCATTATAGAACGTTTTATTAACATGTTTATTCTTTCCCTATATGTTCTTTTTACCTTACGAACTTGATTTTTTTATTTTATTTTTCATTATTTATTTTTTCTCCCACACCCTAAGGATTGATTCTTGTATTCTTTTGCCCATTACACCAACTGAAAAAGGGCTCGGTCTCCTTCTCTTAAGGCTCAGTCATCAAGACAAAGAAATGGGTAATAACAACGAACTAAAAATGAGCATGGTGAGATAATCATACAAATGGAACAAAGAATTCTTAAACTACAAGGGAAATTGTCACAAGCCCGTAACTTGTCTAATTTACCCCTTGCTTTGAATGCTCCTCTCGAACCACAAGTTGAGGGTGACACTGTTTTCAAATCTAATGCCACATTCACAAGCCATCCCTTACCACCACTTTCTATTTCACAACCCCCAAACAATTCAAGCCATATATACACGTTGTCTAAATATAAATCACATCCACATTCTTGTCCACCAAAATGTCACGCATATCCAGCTCCACTATATTATCAAATAATATCATATGCCCATAATACACCACCAAGGTTTACCACAAATATTCCTCATCCAAATAGCCATACTTTAGATCCAAGTTATGTAAAAACGACCCTATTTAGCCACCATCAATATAAATCCAAACATTCGGCAAACGCCGTTCTTATGCAATCTGTGGTTGAAAGATAGGAATAACTTGAAGGCAATAAGGGGTTGAACGGGCTAAGTTATGAGGATTTATGCATATACCCTGATGTTGAACTGTCGAAAGGGTACAAACCTCCTAGATTTGAATTGTATAATGGACTAAAGATCTAAAAGTCCACTTGAAATTATACTGTGACAAGTTGGCAGGAGTCGGTAAAAATAAACAGATTCTTATGAAGTTATTCATGAGTAGCCTTACTGGAGAATACTTATCATGGTATGTCGTACAAGATGCAACACAATAGTCAAAATGGACCGACATGGACTCTGATTTCATAGAAAGATTTGGGTTCAATGTTGAGAATAAGTTTGATTGGTTCTATATTCAGAAGTTAAAGAAGAAACCTATAAAATCATTTTGAGAATATGGAATGAGATGGATATGTGAAGCTTTTAAAGTGTGCCCTTCTTTAGATGAAAATCAAATGAAGGAATTCTTCATTCGTATCCAAGAGCCACAGTATTATGAAAGGATGATGCTTATAGATGATCACAAGCTCATCGATATCATCAAGTTGGGAGAGAGAATTAAGGAAGGCATCAAAACTAGAATGATAATGAAGTTAGAAGCAGTGCAAGAGATTAAGACTTCACGAGCTGATGAGAACAACAAAATGAAGGAAGTAAATACTGTCTTGACTACACAAAATCCTAAAAACCAAACACCATTTCCTCCACTTCAATACCAAACACCCATATATCAAGCACCTTTATTCCATACAACGACATACAATTAGACCATACTATCTTATAATCCTACCAACTATCTCACATAACCTGTGCACTTTCAAATTCCTCCAACTACTTCCCAACAACTATTAGCTTATCAAAATCTCCCAACAACTCTATGACCCAATCAATTCATCGAACCACAAGCCAAGCATCAAAAAAATCAGTCAAGATAGTACAATCCTTTGGCTGAGCCTCTAGACCATCTTTATGAGAGATTAAGGGTTGATGGCTACATTACTCCAATTCCTGCAATTATAATAAATACATATGTAAATCATTCCAAAGTTTATGCTTATCATTCTGGGATGACAGGCCACACCATAGAGGAATGTCGTACTTTAAAAGATAAAATTCAAGCGTTGATCGATATCGAGGTGACAAATGTGATGGAGCCATATCTTGATGTTGATTAAGTATGATTGGCATTAGTGAAGGGATATCATAGTGTTTCCTTATTCCAGGCTCTCAAGCACTTGATTTACTATAATCTTTACATATGCTTGGAACAATATGAATTTTTCCTATATAATTTTGAACTACATTCGACCTGATTCCCATTTAAGAGGGATACGTAGGCGCTCCTGTGGAGTTCGGTCTTATCATAATGAAATTTTTATATTTTCATGAAGCGTGTAACTGGAGCAGAATTTTGAACGGATTTCAAAAATTCCATGATTCTACAAGTTTAAGATGGACCAAGCACGTAACTGGGGCAGAATTTTTTAGAGAGTCTCAAAAAATTCTATCAAGAAGAATTTTACAAATTCAAGGCTACCAAGGTTTATGCCATGAACTGGGGCAAAAAATTTTGAGAAATCCTCAAAAATTTCATCAAGGATTACATCTCAAGAAATTGATATAAATACAATAGATTTAGAACCTAAATAAAGGAGCTGATAGAGACACGAATCAATCTTTTCCCCTTTTTAAAGCTAACAATTTTTCTTTGAGTGCAGGAATAGAGTGACGAGTACAAATCTTGAGTATGCTATACACCATCAGAAGACATAAGTTTAAGTATTATCATTCTGTATTTTGAGCAGGTTAAGCATTTCCCTCTCGAGAGAAACTGCTTAAGGCTAAGCATTATCCTTGAAGGTTAGTTGGGTTAAGCATTATCCTCTCTCGAGAAATCATTTGAACTAAGCATTGTTTCAAAAATTCAATGGAGTTAAGCACTACTCTCTTAAAAAAAACTATCTGAGGCTAAGCATTGTCCTTGAAAAGTTGAGTGGGTTAAGCACTACCCTCTTTCGAGAAACTGATTAAGGCTAAGCATTGTCCTTGAAAGTTAGTTGGGTTAAGCCCTCTCTCGAGAAATCATCTGAACTAAGAATTATTTTAAAAACTCGATGGAGTTAAGCACTACTCTATCGAAACCTCTCTAAGGCTAAGCATTGTCCTTAGAAAGTTAAGTGGGTTAAGCACTACCCTCTCTCGAGAAACTATCCGAACTAAGCATTGTTTAGGAAACTCGATGGAGTTAAGCACTACTCTATCAAAAACTCTCTAAGGCTAAGCATTGTCCTAAGAAAGTTAAGTACTACCCTCTTTCGAGAAACTGACTGAGGCTAAGCATCGTCCTTGAAAGTTAGTTGGGTTAAGCACTACCCTCTCTCAAGAAATTGTCCAAAGATAAGCATTATTTTGGAAACTCAATGAAATTAAGGACTACTCTATTAAAAAACTCTCTAGGGTTAAGCATTTTTCTTAGAAAGTTAAGTGGGTTAAGCACTACTCTCTTTAGAGAAAATAACTGAGGCTAAGCATCATCCTTGAAAGTTAGTTGGGTTAAGCACTACCCTCTCTCAAGAAATTGTTCAAAGCTAAGCATTGTTTTGAAATTTCATTGGAGTTAAGCACGACTCTATTAAGAACTCTCTGAGGCTAACCATTGTCCTTGAAAAGTTAATTGGGTTAAGCGCTACCCTCTCTCAGGAAACTAACTAAGGCTAAGCACTATTCTTGAAAGTTAGTTGGGTTAAACACTACCCTCTCTCGAGAAACCATCCAAAGATAAGAATTGTTTCAAAAATTCAAGAGACTAAGCATTGTCCTCAAAAAGTCGATTAGGTTACTCAAAACGAATATTGTTTTCTTCTGTTGAACATGTTATGCGCATTTGCTTCGGAGTTATTACATGCTACTGCTTTACTGGATATGACATAGATTAAGCACAATCTCTTCAAATCTAAATGAACAAAGCATCGTTCTCTCATGACAGATACGCTTTCTTATCTCTTCTTATCATAATTGTTATGGTTGTTTTCACTATATTATTCATTCTTCTATACATACATATCCGTGCTAATCATTTTATCCACTTAAGCTAAAATGGCAGGACTAATAGGTACAGATTATCCCACAATGAGAAGCCAAACAGTTGATCACACGATAACACAATTCCTCGAGAAGCTCAAAAAATTGATCCCATGATAAGAAGTCAAATAACTGATCCCGCGATTCCACAATACAATAGATATGCTTTCTTTATTTCCACATTCATTTTATGTTTATAAATTGTTTATTTCTTACATGTCTAACCCTGGTTATCAAGTATATCGTGAAGTACACATGTGACGGAGAAGGAATAACAAACAAAGATAATTTTTGTTTCTGTTTTCAGGATTATTATCCCATCTATTCATTCGTCGCCTCACCTACCTCAACATTTTCAAACTTCTCCATACGTCATCAACCTATCCCTTACCATCTCACCGACCTACGATACCATTGTTAATGCCCCTATTCTTTATCATTAACATTCTTGAGGAATATTGGTCATTCCTAAATCTAGAACTACAAATGGCCTGATTCTCGTAAAACCAGAGGTATGTAGGTGACTTAAGACCAAAGTCTCGGCCACATTATTTTTAAACACCTCCCGTTGCTTTCTTCCTAACAAACTGTCATCTCGGTCGGACAAAATTGGCTACTACATCAACTTTCGTTGCTTGACAATTCTTTTATCATTCTCAAACAATGAAGGGGCAGCTGTTGACACCCAATTTTGACCTCCCGATATTATTTTTAGGCTGCTATTTTTATAAAAATTAATTAATTTTAATTATTAATATTTTTTTACATATTAAACTTATATTAAATACATACTAACACGTCACATTCATAATTTAAAAAATGCACAAAACTACTTCTATCATTTACTATCATTCTTATAATTTTAAACTCAAATACGACACTTTATGTAATTTTGCTATTTATTAAATTATTTTTTCACATAATTATGCACATCCACAATTTTTTGCAAATACATTATCTAGTTTTCCATTATTTAGCATTATTTATTTTGTTTACTAGTATTATTTATTATTATTTACTATTTATTATTATTATTATTATTATTATTATTATTATTATTATTATTATTATCTCTACTACTATTTAAATAGTAGCATGATTAAAATCATTTTGCCTATTTTATTCATCTTTTAAATATCTTACAATTTTAGCCTAGTTGTATTTAGTTCATTACAATTATAGCCAATTTATGACTAATCTAAAAAACTCTTTTAGAGATTGTGGCCGAGACTTTGGTCTTAAGTCACCTATATACTTCTGGTTTTACGAGAATCAGGTCATTTGTAGTTCTAGATTTAGGAATGACCAATATTCCTAAAGAATGTTAATGATAAAGAATAGGGGCATCAACAACGGTATCGTGGGTCGGTGAGATAGTAAGGGATAGGTTGATGACGTATGGAGAAGTTTGAAAATATTGAGGTAGCTGAGGTGGCGAATGGATAGGTTGATAACGATATACTTGATAACTAGGGTTAGACATGTAACATTCCTATCCTTTATTTTTACACTCAATTCCCAAAACCCTAACCCTAAAAATCATCCATCTCCCCCTCTTCATATCTCGATCCCTTCTCTCTCTACCTCATCTTCTCTCTTCTCATCATCATCGACTGCCATGGCTACCATCGGCCACCCCAACATCGGTGAAGCCTTTTCCCCTTGCTCTCTTTCTCCTTTCTCTCTAAAATCCCTCCTCCCTCGTCCTCCACCAATGAAACCAGCCACCAAATACCGCTCTATTCACCAATATCAGCCGACAAAGTGGCACCGCCGCTGCTCCACTTTCTCCGCCGGCAAGCCAACACCAACGGTAGACCTTTAGAATTGCTGCCACCAACAATAGCAGTCGAGAACCAGCCCCTACTCTTCTTTGGCCGCTTTGGCGTCTCCCCCAGCATCGCGCCACTGCCTCCCTCCATTTTTTCTCTCGCCAGCCAGGTTCCCATCGGAATTAAGGATAATGAGGTTCCCTTTTGATGAATTTGATTACCCTATGGTTTGATTCCTCGTCTCGTTAAATGCATGTTGATCTCTTTGGTTTGATTTACAGGTTCTTTTTCTTATTTTGGGAGAAAACGGCCTAAATTAATTTCTTCGATCTAACATTTATGATATCTAACTTTGAGTGGTTATTCAATTCATTTAATGAATTACGCGTCTATTTTTAGACTGTTATGAGAATACTTTTAGACTGCTATGTACGAAAGTCTCCAATTCTCTTGACACTCTATATGACTACTGACTTTTGCTTGTTCTTAAAAGATGATTTACTTGGATTATGTATGGACTAATTGATGTTGACAAAATTTGAATTGGTGTTTATGGTAAAATATTGACTATGATGATTTAGCGGATTGATGGAATTGATTTAGCCTAATTATTTTTGTGATTAGTTGCATTGTGATTTGTCAATCAATTTAATATATATGGTAAATACTAATGTTAACAAGTATTTCTGTTATTAGTATCTTTCTCAATCACCTATTTATGGTAAATCGACTTTGAATTGATTTCGTGTAAAGAATATTTTACTTCATTTCCATTTATATGTTACTTAATACAATGCTTTTTTATGAAAAATCCCAATAATACTTTACACAGATTATCACTTTTATTTTGATAATTACGACATTATTGTGGCAATTAATTGATTTACCTTATTTTATTTAAGGAAGACAACTCCTTAATTGATTAGGAGATTAATATCCTTTCTTTTTATCATCCGTACCCCACTACTATATAAATAACTATTCTTTTCAATTAACTGACACTTCTCAAGTTCTACAACTACTACTACTATTTCTTTCTGAAACAAAAGATCAGTTATTTTAATATAAAGTCATTAGCTACTCTAAAGGTTCTTGATTTTTCTTCAAGGCTGATCGTCTTGTATGTTTCTCTGTTACAAGTGCGTGGTTCTTATTATTCATACTTTTTCTATTACTGCTACTTACTGGTAAGTCCTTAAATCGATGTAGTATTTTTAAACTATGTGTGTTGATTATGCCATGAAAAATATAGAAAGCGTGTATATAGGGATTAATTAGAAACAATGATGCTGAGCTAGCTTACTATGCCTTTGCTTCGATAATTGTACTTCCTTTCTGCCTTTGTTTGGACAACATGTTGGTATACCTCTTTGTGCTTGCCATGCTATTTTGTTGTGTTCAACAGATTTGGAGAATCGAAGAGTCGCTAAAATATTTTAGGCAATGTTCTCTTTATAATTAGTAGTTATTATTTTATGGCTTTTCTTTTTATTTATTTATTTATTTGAGTTGTAATATTTCTGTATAAACACTATTATTGTAATAATAAAATTTGGGGGACTACTTCCGGAGGGGACTTACGTGCTTTATGAATGGCGTAGATAGGCACAACCTAGATTTTACGTGTATTACACGCTACGTAGATCATTTAGGCATAAAATTAGGATTTATTAACATACGCGACACTTAATCTATTTATTAACTAAGTTGATTAAGTTCCTACATATTAATATATTTGTTAGCATGTTAAATATAAGTATAGCATGTTAATGCAGTTTTCACATGTTAAACAACTTATTTAATGTGTCTTTACATGTTTAGGCGTGTTAGCATAGTTTAGGCATATTAAAATAATTTGAGCATGTTAACATTAAAGTTTCTGCATGTTTAATATTAATTTCCAGCAATTTAGACTGATTTTCAACATGGTTTAAATCAAGTTTCTGCATGTTTAATATCAATTTCCAGCAATTTAGACTGATTTTCAGCATGATTTAAATCAAGTTTCTGCATGTTTAATATCAATTTTCAGCAACTTAGATTAATGTTCAGCATGTTAAAAATACTAATTCTCTAATTTTCAGCATGCTTAATAATATTTTCAGCATGTTTAGTAATATTTCAACATGTTAAAATTAATTTTCAGCATGTTTAATATAATTTTTAGCATGTTTAATACAACATTCAGCATGTTAGCATAATTTCCTGTATTATCTTCAGCATGTTAGCATAATTTTCTGCACTATTTCACCATGTTGAGATAATTTTCTACACTACTTTTAGCACGTTTAATGTAGATTTGAGGCATTCTCAACATGTTAAATATTAGTTTAAGTACATCATTGCATCATGCATTAGTTCATAACACTTAATTCGTGAGCACAATCTCTTACACATTTATCGCACTTTGACATTCCCTTTTAATCACTCACGATACATTATTGCATACGCACGAATCACAATTGTCTTTTGTCTCACTAATGATTGTTGGACACTTAGTATCATTTCTAGAGGTTAACAACATAATAATAATTACCTGTCTTAGTATCATGCCTATAGGTTAACAACACAATAATAATTACCTATCTTTGCATGCTGTCACACTAATTAACATTAATTAACCAAGAGGCTAACTTGGAATTATTATGTGCTACTTGTTTTCCAATGTGTTACGAGCTTAGAGTCCTGGGTAACATAGCTTTCTTTTCGTCTAGAACACAAATCCAAAATAGCAAAGTCCGGTGCCTCTTGGACGATAAGTATTGCTAAAAGACATTAGTTTTATCCTTGTCATAGAACGCCCTTAGACTTGACATCCAGCCTAGGTGGGGTCGGACGGGAAGTCATTCAAAAGTGATGATCCCAACGGATATTAATAGCGAGGCTAATGTCATTACTACTTAAAATGACAAAATTACCTTGTAAAATTTTTATTTGAATAAAATAAATATTGTAATTTTATTTAAAATCAAAGAAACTCAAAATTAAACTTAGTGGTGAAGTGTAAAAATTAGGTGTCAGCAAATATATCTTGAAATTCTATTGATAATGTTACCATTCTCATAAATGTTAGTGACTTATTTTATTATATTCTAGTTATTTTTCACATCAGACATAGATGTCTGTATGTTTACGATTCATTAAATGGAGGGGTTATGAACACAAAGAATATCTTTGATCATGTACAATCTCTCGCTACCATGATACCTATGTTTTTACTTACAACTGACTTTTTTAAAAAACAAGCGGATATTGAGTGACAGCAAAAACCTACATACATTGATAAGCCCATGACAGTATGTATTCACAGAGGATACACCTCAGCAAGATCCACAATTTAAGTATGTTATATTCATAATTATTTTCTATAAATATACATGTTTCTTCCGTAAATGATATTGATATGTCTTTTTTTACAGTGATTGTGGCATGTTTGTATGTGCCTTTGTTGAATCTATAAGTTATGGTATATTTAAGATTTCAAGTGGAATATTCAGTGCTTCCAATCACCATCTCAGATATGGTGCACTGCTATGTAACTATGCAAGAAGAAAGCAGAAAGATGGAGTAATTAGTGAAAGTGAGTAATTGAAAATGTTACTGGCAAATTTGATGGTCTGAAAAATTTGAAAGAAGTTGTTTTGAAATTTCAAATATATCAGCATACCATCCACAAAATCAGAATGTTGTAGAGTTGATAGCAAATATTCCTTGGGTACTGGTTAAATAATTGTATCCATTTCTGATTGTTTCTATAAATAGTGTAAAGTTATTTTGTTCTATCAAAGATGTTTATTAACTTTACAAATATTATTTTGTTATTAAAGTTCATATCCCGTTTTGAATGTGTTGAATCTTTTTGTATGTGCTACACTATATCAATACTTTATTGTATATTTTTAAATTAAAACTATCTTATTTCATAGAACCAATGGTCTAAATATCATCATTGTGTATGATTTGTGACTTTAATATATTCTGTTGTCGTATTTATAAGTTGGTATTATCCTTTTATTGAAAATTTTGATCATATATTGCTACGTGAATGATGTTCATTTCAATAATCAATTAGCATATGTTGTTTACTAGTGGTTTCAAAATGAAGAGGGCATCATGCTAAAGCTTATAGTTTGCAAACCATCATAGTGATAATTCAGAAGATACATAAAACAATACTAAAAAGGTTAATAGCCAATTGGCCTACATATAAAACTTAATATAAAAAAAATATATAAGAACTAATGAGAGAGAAAATCTCCCTCTAAACAAGAATCTTTAGCGATTAGATTGTGGATACTAGTATGTTGAGCTTCTATTTATAGAGGTCCAAAACCTTTTCTCTTAGAAAGTGGTTAGCCAAATATAAAAGAGTTTTATATTTTTCGCTTATGAAAAATAAAAGTAATTATGGTACTGCTTTTATTTTTCTTCAATAGAAAATTAATACTCAAATTTGGTAAGAAAGTCGTGATAAAAACCCTAACAAATCCCTCCTTTTTGGCTTGATTTTCTTGAAGTAACTTGATCCACTTTCTTTGCATGCATGATCTTTATTCTTTACATAATATGCATCATTAGTGCTTGTCATGGTTAAAAATAAGGTTTAAAATATCATGATTAAAAATAAATTGAAAATTAATATTTTATTTTTATTTTTAAAGATGCGGCATAAATGTTGAAAATATGATTGAAACTTCTTCTCCACATGTAATTGGATAACAATCCTCATTATCATCAAATTGATTGTAAATTAATTTGAACTTGTCTTTAACCTCGTTTCACATACCACTGAATCTTTGAACCATAGGCTCTGATACCACTTGTTGGGTTCAAAATCGAGAGAGCGTCATGCAAA
Source organism: Capsicum annuum (assembly GCF_002878395.1). NCBI lineage: Eukaryota > Viridiplantae > Streptophyta > Magnoliopsida > Solanales > Solanaceae > Capsicum > Capsicum annuum. Next base: position 198,595,702 of record NC_061113.1, read on the forward strand.
AGTTTATAATTTGCAAACAATCATGGTGATAATTCAGAAGGCACATGAAACAATACTAAAAAGATTAATAATATTATATTATTTGATCAATTGATCTACATATAAATCTAATATAAAAAAAATATAAGAGCTAATGAGAGAGAAAATCTCCCTCTAAACAAGACTCTTAAGCGACTACATTGTCCATTCTAATATGTTATCGTATGATAAGAGGGATCTTCTATTTATAAAGGTCCAAAATCTTTTCTCTTAGAGAGAGGTTAGCCAAATATGAAAGAGCTTTATATTTTATTTTAGTAAAAATAAAAGTAATTATGGTACTACTTTTATTTTTCTTCAATAGAAAATTAATACTCAAATTTGATAAGAAAGCCAGGATAAAATTTCTAACCGTGTTTTGCAGAAATATAAATTTATTGGTATTAGTTTTGGTGTTTCAGTTGGTATATGTTGTTTATCATGCCTTGTAGAAATTTAAAGTATTCATTTGTAATAGTTTTGATGTTTCAAATTATGGTACATTATCACTGATTTAATAATAAGAGTACTATATTATCTTATATTTGCATTTGTAAAACAATCATTATGAGTTTGTTTGAAGCTTTGAAATGTTGTTTTCAAAAACAACTTAAAGTGTTTTAATCAATGTAGCATGGATTAGTGTAAATCAGTTGTCTATTTATTATAGTCTTGATTGATGTAGCTCGTGGTTAACAACTTTATTTCAAATCAGCATCATCATTAAGCAATCAAAATTACCATCAGTATGTACGAGCTGAAAGTTAATCTAAGAATTGATATTATGCAATCTTAATTGGAAAAAAAATTAAACAAGTTAGAAGATTTCATATGTAGCATTTATTGATTTTTAATAAAACAATAATTATTAGAGAAAAAACATAAAGTTACCACTGAATTTGTCCGAGATTTGTAAATAAACACTTTAACCTTGCAAGCAACCTATTATCACCCTAAATAATTTTAAATTGATATTAATACATCCTTTTGTGCCCGCATGGCATAGAGAGTATAGTACATTCTCTAATAGAGAGTGAAACAAGATTTTTTTTTTTTAACTTCTTTTGGCATTTATTTCATAATATTATTTATTTTTAAATTTTATTTATTTTAATTTATTTTTAATTCTTTTTCCTCATTGTCTTCTTTAATGGAATTCACCATTTCTTTCATATGTTTCTTTTTCCTGCAATATTCTTGCTTTTCGTTTTCCTCTTATTTTCTTTCTACATTAGTTTTAAAGTTTTTTCTCCTTAAATATATTTCTTGATATTTGACTATTGTGTCTATTTTTAACTTTTAATTTTTACTTTTTGTAGTTGTTTTATATTCCTTTTTTGAATAAGAACTATAAAGCTTCATTTTAATGGAGTTTCGATCTCATTATTACTATGTCAATCTCATTTAATGGAGTTTTGATTTCATTTTAATGGAGTTTCTATCTCATTATTATTATGACGAGCTTATATAATGGAGTTTCGATCTCATTTTAATAAAGTTTCGATCTCCTTTTAATGGAGTTTTGTCAAATTTTTCTTTTCTTTGAAAAAAAAACCATAAATAAACTAAAATCTCAACACAGTAAATTGCAGCAACAAACTTCACACTTCATCATTAATCAAAATAAAGCAGCTAAAAGTGTTGAAAATCACAAAACTCTGAATTTCATCAGAAAAATAAGCTACAATAATTAAAAATAGCACTAGAAAAATTAAAAAAAATGATTTAATATTACATCTTATTACACCCAAGCGCACACGCATGTGTATATGGTCCACCCAAGTAATATAGTGGCCTTATGAAAAGCCAAGTATAGATCTCACAGGGACTTGTATTAAACAACAATTCAATTCTAGTTCAACTATCAAGATTAAGCAAATGCTAAAGTAACCAAAAGTACTTGAGAGTTATAAACTGAAAGCAAAGTAAACAATACGGTAAATTAAAGGTTCTTGAACAACAATGAGGAAAATCTAGGGTTGAGGCACTTCAAACAATCATACTAAGCTATATAACTTCATTGGTTAGGTTAATTATCATGATTGTTGGTCCACGGGGCTGGTATTAAGACTATGGCCTTCCGAACCTCTAATAAACTATCTAACTTAGCCCCACAACTACATCGTTGAGCGGATATGTGAGAACTAAGTTAAATGCATTCATATTGAATCCCATAATTTAATCAAATAGGACACTTAGGTATATTCCTATCCTAAATGCAAATCATAACAGCATTCCATTGAGATATTATGATCATATTTCATTTACCCCACGTTCTATCCTATCGTTTCTCCTTTCGCGCTCATGATAGAATTAAGCAAGTGTTCCAAGGATCGCGAATCCTTAAAATAATTAACACAAGGATAAATAAAAAACCAAAAATGATAAATAATTAAAATCGGTTCAATTCATAACAAAAGTAATCATGTTTTTTACCTTAACCCCGAAAAGGATGTTTAGCCACTCATGGACATACACGTAATCATAATAAATGAACTCATGTTATAATCTATAAACAAATAAAAGTATAGGAAGAAAAACCCTAATTTAATCCTTCTTCAATGTATTTCAAGCTCCTCAAGTTGTCCAATGTTCGTACAAAAGTTGAAGTGTCCTATTTATAGTAGAACCAAAGTTGCCGATTTTGACATAGCAACGTGCCACACCAATATCGCACCATCTAGGCAGTGTGGCACGGTGATATCATGCCTAGATACTGGAATCAACCTCTTATAATTCATCCAAGGGTGTGCCATGACCCTAAAGTTGTGTCTAGAGACAGTGGCACGCCAATAGGTCCCTAATTTACAAATTTGCACATTGTTTACTCCATGTGATTGCCCTTTTCTTTTATGATTTTTGGTGACTTTTTCACTTGATTTTTAGTTTATGTACCAATCATATATCATGTTGATCAACTCACAAGCATCCTAAAATATCAAACACCACAATTTAAAGCTCAAAACGCAATAGAATCCAACACGACGAAGTATAAGGGAACATAGCTCAAACTACGAGTATTTACTTTCTCGTTTGAACTTTAAATGAATGTTTTGACTTCAAACTCATTATTAAAACACTTTGAACATTACAAACACACAACTTAACACTTAGATGCTTATTTAGACGAAGTTTTACTCAATCCATATACAAGAAGTCCTCAAAACTAAGCTAAATAAGATCGGATAACAACCCTTAGGTGCATAAATCTACCTAAGATCACATCTTCACTTAATTGAGCCCTAAATCAACCAATAAAGTGCAAAAGAAAGATCTACATCTCAAATTATCAATAACACCTAGGGAACCAAGCTAAAATTTACATATAAAAAAGAGTTCCTTACTCAAAAACACACTCACAATCAATTATACTTAATATATATTTATGATCAGCTGTGGAGAGTATGGAGCAAATCAAGGGAATAAAGTTTGTTGAAGAAGAACAAAGGAGGAGAAAAAATGATAAGGGAAAAAAAGTAGTAAAGTACAAAAAAATAAAAATAAAATGTAAAATCAAATAAATATAAAACATGGGAGATGCTTATTGGTGCATGATTTTTCTCTCTTTCTTGAAATTGAGATTGAACAAAAAATGTCCTGTTTATACTACTTTAAATTATTTAGGGGGTAATAGGTCACCCGCAAAGTTAAAATATGTTTTTAGAAATCTCGAGCAAGTTCAGTAGAGATGTTAAATTTTTTTTCTCTAGTTATTATAAAACACATCATATATGAACAAAAAATATTTTAAAAAATAATTTAATTCTAGAATAAAATATAAAATATGGATTCTAGCTTAAGTTGGATGTGCATGTATGTAGCATGTTGTCATATTGTGTCTCTCTCGATGACAGCTACTACACATCACCTTCGATCGCTTATACTTATCTTTGTTTGGTGCTTTCCATCTTTCAATGCATGACCTTCTTGGAAGTATTTATAAATCAGTGGCAATATAATTTCATCCAATACTTCATGTAGTATTTTTTTATACTATCACAAGAAAGAGGTTCAATTGATATTGGATAAGCATTTAGAAAAATTTTATTGATATAGTACGGTAAGCAATAGTCCTCGCCATATTGGTTTCTATATGTAATAACATTCCTAGTTTAACAACAAGGTATTCATCTAATTGAAATCATCCACCGCTATATTTTTTACTTTGCAGACAAATAATGAATCTCTTAGCTCCATCAATCATGATATGCTAGAATTTATTTGATGCTCTTACCTACATTCAAAAATATTATCAGTATTAAAACATATACCACAAAATTTATAACCATAATCAGAATATATGCCAAACATACTAACATAAAAAAAATTATAGTGTATTTGACATAATTAGTAATGTAACATAATAAACTACTTACTATCATATTGCGAGATAGCGAATGATTAGTCATCAAAATATCATTGTATTTGACAGTCAGGTTTGTTACTGTGTTTGTTGCTTCTTCCTTCTATTTTCATTCCAGAATTCAATTGTTAACCTCATAAAATTCATCACTGAAACCACAGGTAATCTTCTAGATATTCAATTGGTGTTATTTATTTTAGGCGTCAAGGTCCAAATTTGCTTTACAGTAGAGTGAATCCTTGTCCATTTGTAATAGCCAATCTAAAATAAATATCATCTCACTCTCTTATAAATTTGGTCCATCCTCCCTATTAACTCTTCAAATTGTTGAAAAGTATGTGCCTCTGCCATTGCAAAAAACACTTTTTGCATTTCTTCAGTATTCTTACAAAAGTTTTTCTTTAAATTGCACTGTAAATGTCAAATGCATGCATGGTGTGAGAGATTGTGATGTACTGTTGTGGTTGCTTTTCGTATGCTATCTTTCCTATCGGATACGATACACATATCCTTATTTTCATCAAATGTTATTCTAAATTTCTCAAAAAATCATGTCCAAGATGTAATATTTTCATAATCAACCACTACATAAGTAGGTGGTATAGTATACGACCTGCATTCATTTCATAATTATATGTAATATGAGAGTTGATTACTTTCTCAAATTAAACTTTAAAAAAACGTGTTAACCATACTAGACTTATACACTCAAATAGGAAGGCAGTTTTCTTAAAAATATGCTTGCAATTAGCATGGTTCCACCGTAAGGTGATTTTAGAGAAGTCATGGCCTGCAATCTCCTAATTAAAGCATCCAACAAAACAAAAGCATACAAGAATTTATTTTCTTCCATTTTCTTCCGACTAACAACAAATTCAGGATAACACTTTTTCAAAATATACAAATAACCTGAGATTCTTTTGTATGACTCTGTAGGATCACCACACAACATCTTAATTGTTTTGGTCTTTGCATGCCATGTTTGGTTATAACTTAATCACACTCCATATTATTTCAACATTTCAGCGGCAAAATCATTTGGGATGTACACTTTTTTTATGTCTACAAAATTATTCAACACCAATCAGCGATGATCTTTGTCATTTCTTGACGCCTTGCATATACTTTGGTCCTTTATTGAGCATGTATATATTTCACAATACTTTCTTTTCTTGATAATGCTTGATTTGTTTATTTTTTAAGAACGAACAAATCATGTATAGTATTGCATCATACAAATTAAATCGTAGTTATTTAAATTTTTAACAATCAACAATTCAAAAAATATATCAAAATTAATACAACAACACATATATTGTTACTGTTTTCAAAAAACATATAATGCAACAGTTATTATCTCCTAGCATTAGACCTTTCTATGCGATATGAGAATTGATTCACAAATGTGTGTAATAACCTTAGTCAATGTTTTTTTATCCTTGTAAATCTACTTTGCAGCTATTTTCGTATTTGTCGCTTCACTAATTATTTCAATATGTTCTTCACCAAATATTTCATCCTCTTGAGTTAAACCAATCAAATGAATTGAATCATTTGAATATAGATGTTGCCGCTTAAAATTTTCTTCGTTAAATTTTTTATTCCTAATACAAATAATGGTATGTTCATTATGTTCTATTGGTTCCATCAATATGTCCTTCATTGTTATGTACAATGTATGTTTTACAAGAAATCAGTCTTTTGTTGATCTAGATAGACCTTGACTCTTGTATCATTGTGTATGACCATTGGTTGGCATCTATCACTTATCATGTATCTAATTTCAATTTGTATTGAAGTTGTATCTATCTTCAATTGAGTTGTTATTGCATTTACTAATCCTTTATACTTTGTATTCGCATCATATATAATTTCTTTTATACCAAAATTTTTAGGTCTACCTGTTGAAACAATAAATATTAACTGAGTTATAACACCAAAATAATTAAATTAATGTAATATAAAAATATGAATACACGTTAACAACCAATAAGCATACACTCGTAATGCTGAAAGAATTGTTTATGTTAAATTTCAACACATTGATCCATTATAAATTATACCAACATCATATACTCGAAAACATATATAAAAACATTTTCAATATTTGTTTTATCTTATTTTATTTGTTCTTATTTAGTAAAAATTTAAATATTTTATAATCAATAATAAAAAATTAAATATTTTAAATAAAATAAATTATCTGTGATATTTCATCTTTCTCCATGATGTATCGTGATTGAATGCAAATTATCAACATTCATATTGTATAGCTCTTTCATAAATTTTTAATTTAAAAATTTCAGTTTCAGATAAAATATTGAAATTGATATTTGATTATAATCTCAATTGAAATATCAAATTTTTTTCAAAAGAAAAAAATTTCAAAATATATATGTTTGTTGATCTGTTGCAGGAATAAGAAGGAAAAAAATGTTAAGAAGAAGACGCATGCTCTATTTTAAAAAGGAAAAAAATGATTCAAAAAAGAATTCGGTGTGTAATTGATATCTTTTCTTAACTGTTGACTATTTTAGGACTGAATTCCTTAATTTTTTTAATATGAAATCTATTTTTTTTTTGTATGGTGATTTTTCGTTTCTTTATAAAAAATAAAATTGCTTTATTATTTCTCTTTTTTTAAATAAATTGTTATAAATTATAATCTAAAAAGTTTTGTTATAACTTGCAATAAACATATTAAGGTTGTATATTCAATTTTTTCTCCACAATAAATTCATGACTCAGTTGTACTAATTAATAATTAACGCTAAATTGAAATGAAGTGGTATCAGAGCACGTTGGCATGACTGACACCAGAAAATAAATAAAAATTTATTTTTTTTCCTGAGAGCTTTTTGCAACCACCAAAAATTCTCCATACTGAACACACGCTTAGAGCGTATTTGGCCATGTGAGATGAAATCATGATATGAAATTAAGATCTGAAATTATGAGATAAAGTTGAGTTTTGTTTGGACATATAATTTAAAATTTTTGTGTTGTATTTATTTCATAAACTTAAAAATTCTAAAAGTTGTGAAAAATGAAAATCATCAAACTTGTCAATTCTTTATACAATCTTACCAAATAAGCAAAAGTTTATAACAAATGCACAATGCACTATAACAAAGATATTTTCTTACAAAATGCAATATTATTAATCAAACTTCAATTCAATAAAATAGTAAAATTATGCATAAGCTGTAGTGTACTACTCTTAAACAAGATCCTTTCACATAGTATGAAAAATCTCCTCACATTGAGCTTGCATTTTCGATCAAATGACCAAGAAGATGAACCAACATTGTTACTTTATAAGTCGTTTGTTGATTAATATCATCAGTAACTGTATTTTCATGTTCATCTATCGTGAATATTCCATCACTCCTTTGGTATTCTTGCAAATAATTATGTAGCATTGCACAAGTTATGACAATTGTCACTTGTGTGTTAATATTTTTTTGTTAAGCTTTTATTTAAATGAAATAGTCATAAATTTGATCGGTAAATGAATTTGGTCAAAAAAAAATTAACTTAATGAATAATAAATGGTAAAGTAGGAATTAATTTAAAGTAATAATAAATTTTAGTATAAACAACATAAAGTCCATCACGTTTGAGTTAATTACTCCCTATTCAAATTCTTTTCAATATTGTAAAAGATTTCGAAAAATTTGAAATCTCGAATACATTGGTTGGTCCCGATACAATGTACTGTCAGCAAATTTGAAATATCGAATACGTTGTTTTAGTAAGTTGGTGGTTATGTATCATGACCATAATTAATTCATGATACATAAATTGCTCATGATACATATTGTCTCAGATATATTATTTAATTTTTTTGAATACATATTTTCTTCAAATACATTACTATCTCGAATACATTATTTAATATATATATATGATGTGATGTACTTAAATAAAAGATGTGAAATATTATGTAGATATGGTAAAATAATTTTCTCTGATATAATTTTTTTTTAAAATTTTATGTTGGAGTAATTGTTTGAGATATAAATGGTTTAAAGAGTAATAATATGAACTAAAAATTTATTTACATATGAAATAAATGGTTAGTAGATATAAATGGTAGAGTTTTACTTTTTCAAAATATAAACTTGCGGGTCAATTTTTGTATTTGAAAAATCTCAAATCATGATGTGAAATGCCAAATCAAGCTTTTTGAAGAATTTGAATTTCATCTCATGAGATAAAATCAATGTTAATTACATATTCAAATGCTAATTTCATCTCATGACTTGAAATCATGAGATGAAATCGCATGTCCAAGCGCCTAAAATCATGAGATGATATCAGCATTTGGTTGGTCATGTGATTTCATCTCATGACATGAAATTTTGAATTATCTACGAAATGAAATTTTAAATTATCTACGAAGAATGATTTGAGAATTTTAAATCATGATTTGAGATTTTTCAAATACAAAAACCAACCCACAAATTTATAATTTTGTAAAAAGATTTGCGAAGGACGCAAATTAGGGTGGAGGGTTAGTGGGTAGGAGTGCGTCCGTAGTAATAGAGAGGAGTGTGTTGTTTATATTTGTGCCTACAGTTTATTGTAGTTTCATGTGTGTAGTGTTCTGAGGATACTTGTGATTTTGAATAGCTAGTTTATAGTATTACTCTGTCGATGTCTTATTTCTTTTATTATCTAACAGTGTATTATCTCATTTTGTTGCTTATTTTTATGTTTTTTTGTGGTTATACTTTTATCTGTCCTGAGGGTCTATCGAAAACAACCTCTCTACTTCATCTGAGGTAGTGATATGACTATGTACACTTTACACTCCTTGATCCCATTTTGTGGGAATACTATGGGTATGTTGTTGCTGTTTAAAAAGAAGTCACCATTTATATTTACCAGTCATTTAATTCATATGTAAATAAAATTTATAGTTCATATTATTACTTTTACCAATCTTTAAACCATTTATATCTCATTTAACCATTATTTTCACCAACATATAGTCCGATTTGATCATGAGAAATATTCTTTTTTTTTTTTTCAAAAGACCTTTTCATTTTATTTTAAAAAATGATGTTTGGCCGTAAAAACTTCAAATACAACTTGAAGTTTTATTTGAAAAAGTCAAACTAAACAAGTCTCTACTTGTTTTCACTTTTTTCTAATTTCAACTTCACCTTCATAGTTAAAAAAATCTCTTCAGAAGAGATATGACCAAACTCAATTTCGACTTCAACTCCCAACTCTTTTTTTATATATATTCACGGCCAAACGCCTATAAAATTTATTATTACTTCAAATCAACTCCTATTTTATCATTTATTATTCATCAAATTTATCAAGCGATTAATAAATATTGTATTTTTTTAGAATAGTTTTTTGATATTGTAATATGCTTTTATTATAATTTTTTGCTTATTTATTAAGATTGTGTAAGAAATTAAGACAATTTTAATAGTTTTCACAATGAGATTTTTTTATTTATAAGAAAAAATAATTTTAAATTACACGTTCAAACAAAAACTTCAACTTCTTCTCACATAAACAAACCCTTATTATATGTTACATTTTTATCTTCAATTCCTAAGATTGACACTTATTTTAGGATTAAATGTTTTTCCTAGTGTGATGTTTATTTTGAAACAAGAGTAGTTGTCACCAAAATGTTTCTTGTTTTCTGCATTTCCGATTCAGCAAAAAAAAAAAGTGAATCAAGTATGCGTATAAAGCTGATCTCACAACTCATTTGTAGGTAATCCAAACATTAAAAAAGAAAATGCAATTCATCCATTCCTTCTCGGTCTATCTTCTTCTTTCCTCCCCTTACTACTATTCTACTTGTTTTCTATGCTTAATTTGGTACCAATTTGTGCAAACATATATATAGCTACAAAAAAGTGACGGTTCATCGTCATCTTTGCTCCCCTTTTTCTCTTTTGGCAACTGGCACAAGAACGCGCTGTAAAGTTATCTTGAATAAACACACCAAGATCATTTGAATCAACATTTCAAAGATTCCATCAGGGATAAACGAAAAGCAGAAGCACTGAAAAGATGAGTTTTAAGTTTCACAGCGTCTGCACTATATACCAAAGAAGAAACAACTGTACTTATAGGTGCTAGATGATTATGGTTCTTAGGATGCCAAAACCCACATACAGGACAACATCTGAATCACAAATTGTTCAATGACGGTAAACAAGTAAAAAATAGCGAAATCAATCCTAGGAAATTGCAAATTAGATGCACTTTTCAACATGCCAAAATGAAATACCAAGCTACAAATACTCGCAAAGTCAGGTTCTCATTTCCATCCAACGAATACTACAGCCATAAATATCAGATCCACCTGCATGTGAAAATTCAAAAAAACAAGAAAATTAGTGTTGAATTTTGTTGTATTTAAGTAAATTCCTATCAGAAACAAAAACTTTGTGCTGAAGACAGCATTGAAACGTAAAATAATAGCATGAAATAAGATGCATCAAGTTTTACGCATAATTATGATTTATTTGCTGCCACTTAAAACTTTCAGCAAGTAATTTATAAGCTTGAACAAATCATGTAGAAGAGCTTTGAAGTTTTTTTTCTTTTTTGGTGGTAATAACGGTGGTGTTCAGTTCACCAAAGGCATGTTGCCATCTTGACAATACAACTAGGTATCTAACATCTCCCACCAGAACAAATATCACATAATTCTACCACCACACCTTAGGCAACTAGAAATAAATCATCTAATGCTCTTTTGCCCCTGCTAAGATTTGAACCCTGGTCAATCTCAAAAACAAAACAAAAAAAAAAAATTGAACCCTAGTCTCCAACAGTTGTTATGCCAATTCAATTTTTATGCACAAACCATTTCAATTGGGTACCTAAAATCTGCCGCCAAAACAGATATCAGATAACTTCGCCACCAAACCTTTGCCAACTAGAAATAAATAATCAAACACTCTTTGCCTCTCTTTCAACCCTAGTCTCTCATCACTTTCATCCATTCAACTTTTACAACAGCATAACCAATGTATTCCCACAAAGTCGGTCTAGATGCAACAACATACCCAATGAATTACCACAAAGTGGGTCAAATTTACGCGAACTTCCTTATCAGAATCATATCATTGAACAAAGAGGAGGAGGCAGCCACAGTCGACATATAAGGAGGAGGAAAAGGGAACTATCTAGTGTAGTGGTAGCGGTAATAGTTGGTGATAGTAGATAGTAATCGGTAGTATTAGGAGGAGGACAAGTTATTCAAGATCAAAATCTCACTAACATGGTCAGCACCTTGTCCATAGTTAATATATTAGAGGGAAAAGGCCAACTTAAAGGATATAATCATTTCTTGCCATACGAGGAGGAGAAAGTAAAAATTGAAAAAGAAGGGAAACATAACAAAAGCCCTTCTTAATTGAACTTATTCGAGCCTTAAACCTTAAAACTAATTGAATAGCAGTGATATTAACATGGTCGGAACCTTGTCTATGCGAGTTAACCCAGTATTGGAGGGAAAAATGTGAACCTAAGAGATTTAAGTAGGAGGAGGAAGAAAATTTATTTAAGCCCCAAACCATAATGTAATTGAAGGGTTGTCACATAACACAGTTGGGATCTTATCTATGGAAAACCTAGTGTTGGAGGAGAAAAGGCCAACCTAAATATGTAACCATTTCTCATCACAGTAGTACTACATAAAAGGGAAAATATCAAATCTTGTGGGTTCCCAAACAATCAACAAGATTGACTATAAATATATGGCATAGATTAACAAAAACCACACAACTTTAACTTCTCAACCCCCATTCCAAATAAGCAAAGGACTCTACTCCTTTCCTATTGAGTATATTTTTCATGTTTTATCTATAGAAGGATGAGCTCAAAAATAGACAGGATTCACATCCAACCTCTCCTCACCAAGCACAATAAGCCTAACACAGAGATACTATGAGGCTTATATACAGGCATGAAGCATGTGCTGTTCAAGATTAGATACATTGACCATACTACAACACAATGTTCGGCCCACAATTGGACTAACCTTTCTTTCCAACTTCACCGCTGAATCTGAATCATTCATATTCAACGTAATAGACATTTTTCTCATCATTGAGTGCATCATGATGTATTAACAATACAATCTTTAGCTAGTATTAAATAATATGGTGTATTGTAATACGGAGTAGCAAACAAAGTGCAAGTGATATTTCAGTTAGATAGTCGTATCTTTAAATTATTCCCCAGGTTTTGACTTAATCGGATAATAGCTGAGGCCAAAGAACTGTAAGCTCTCCAGAAACCTCCATCCTTGTTTACAGAGTAAACTTCGATGTTGTAGCCTTTGTGTTTTCTCAAGCAATTATGGGAAACAATTAGCCAAATGCTCCTCCAGCTTATTAGAAACATGACCATCTTTGGAAAGGCGGCGGACACGGCAAAACAAATTGTTGCACTAAGAATTGGTATTGTTATCCTTCATTCTCCTTCCTATCCGTGTTATAGTTTTATGGACTAAGGGAAATACATTTAAATCAACCCCAAACCAATAAAGTTACCAGCAATAGGCATTTTCAAAGAACAAGTCTCACATGATTAAAAAGAAAATCACTAGTACCATAAGGAAAGAAAATTTTGCCGATGTCACTAAAAACCCCGTCATTCTATTTGAGACAGAAAGAGAGATGTTTATGATTTCCTTGAATTAATAAGCACTCACTGCCTCTGATTATCCTCTCATCACAGAACAAGGACGAGAATGAGTTCACTATAGGAAGACTTTCTAGTAACGTGCATAGCATGGAGAAAAAACCAAAAGCTAACTAGAAAGACAAGTTGAGTCATGTTGTTCCCTTAACGTCCCACATACAACAGAGACAGTTTGCAGTGGTAGTAAGGAGAACATCGATCTGGCTTCAGATAACAAGGTTGCATAAGTTGAGTCATGTTGTTCCCTTAATGAAGCTCATGACTGTCTTTCCCCTCTTTACTTGTTAATACTTAACAAGACTAAATTAACTAAAGTCTTGAGGGACAGTGTAAGGAAGAGCATAGAGATAAACGGCAGCATTAACTTTTGCATTTTAGATTGACAAAGTAACAAGTTTGACCTGGTATTTCAAGCAAATCTCTGCTTTACCCTCTGTTTGGATGGTGGTTTGCTATGGTATGATATGGTATGGTTATTAAGAGAACCTTGTTTGTTTTGATTGTTTCTTAAAATGTATGGTATGGTATGGTTTAATCTCATGGTTTGGTAACCATGAAAACCTCCATTTTATGTAACCACCAATTTGGTGGTATCCCATGATTTGCTTCTTTTTTTTCCAATTATGCCCTTACTTAATATTATATACTATTATTTTTCCCTTCATCTACCATCTCCCCCTCCCCCTACACCACACACAGAAAAAAAAGAAATAATTTTTTAAAATATTTAAAAAAAAAAAAATTAAAACTTTTTTTTACCCCTACCCCTATCCCACCCCCCTACTCCACTACCCCCACCCCCAAATATTTCTTTAAAAAAAATATTTTTTAACCCCGCCATCCTTTATCATATTCGTTTTCATTATTTTGTGTTAAATATATACAAATGTTTTTAGAAAATTATTTTCTTTGTGTTACGGACACAAGAAAATAAGTAAGAAACAAGTTATTTTCTTGAAAAATATTTTTTTTTTGGATTCCATTACCAAACACATCCGTAGCATACACAAAAAATGCATTCAAACTTTGTACTTGTCGTCGGTGTCTTGCCTCAAAACACCAAAAAGAAATGAAATTTGTTACTATAAAAAATAAATCCGATTATATTTATTTGATCTACTATTTTATTGACTTTGTTAGAATTTACATGAATTTAACAACTTAATATATCTACATGGCATAATTATGATAAAATAGTAGGAAGAAAATTATTTTATTAACAATTATTGATAAATTTAACATTTATAATGATTAAGGGTGTTTTAGTAAACTTACTAGTTGCAATACAGTACCATAATGTCAAACCAAACAATAAAACTGTCATTAAACAGTAGTAAACGATACAGTCTATCCAAACATTGTATTGTACTATACTGTACTATACTATACCATACTATACAATACCATACATTATGAAACTATGGCAAACCACCATCCAAACAAAGTGTTAATGTAATAGGCCATCAAAAACTCTTCTTTGTCCAAATTAATTATGGACAGAGAGGGAATATAGGATTATGACATAACAGAAACTTTTACATCAGCAATGTATTATGCAAAATAAATGATTGAATTCTACACTAATAAAACCAACAAGATCTGGTTGCCAAAGAAGAAAATTAGAATGAGCTGACAGGACATCAATGCCTCCAAAAATCCCTATTCCCTACTGCGAATGGAAAAAGTTTCTATAAGATTTTCACCTGATGAGACACAATTTCTAGAAATGAAACATCTTTCACTTAGGAAGGAAGTGGGGATATGCTATCAATTTCCTAAATATAAGAAGTGGATTGCAACCCGAACTAAATTCAACTTACCTTATAGAGCACTTCTTTTTTTGTTTGAAATTGATAAATTCTTTATATAGCTCTTTTTAATAGGAGGGATGCATGCAACAACAACATACCCAGTGTATTCCCACACAGTGGGATCTGGAAAGTGTAGAGTGTACGTAGACCGTACCACTTCCTCAAGTGAAGTAGAGAGGTTGTTTCCGATAGACCCCCAACTTAGGACTGATAACAATATAACAAACACAAAACATAAATGCATATAAACTAGTACAGTATGCAAAATAAATTACTACCGCTAGCCACAAGAAAATACTAGAGCCACAAGATAATACTAAAAACTAACTATTCAAAACCTTAGACACAAATAAAGAACGCTCCCCCACTGTTACCGACACACTCACTTCCCCTAACCCTCTACCCTAATAAGAGGGATGCATGGATAGGTCAAATTAAAAGAGATCTTTCATAAATGCAAAATGTACAAAGTTGAGTTCTAATTTGGATGTTCAATAGATGAATCAGTATAGACAAAGATTTAAAAGGAAGTCATGCAAAAGAATTTAATGGGTAAACTTACTGCAACGGAATTGCATTTGATTTGTCAGATACGAAAGCAAGTTTTTGTAGATGTGGAAGTTGAAACTCATGCTTGCAATTTCAAATGCACAAATTGTCACTGAGTTATGACACAAACTTTGTATTCTTCATTTACAAGTAAAACATGAAAACCATTTGACACAATGCAAGTTTCTCAATATATCTCTAGCCAAACCACATCCAGGAGTTATATGATATTTGTCAATGAAGCATTCGAAGTTTACTGTAAGCTATGTTTAAATGGAGAATATGTTCAACCCGTTCCTTAATAGTTGATGCTTGTTATCAAGATACAACATCATACCCAGTATATTCCCACCAAGTGGGGCGGGGGCAAGTGTACGCAGTCCATACCACTACCCCAAATGTGAGATAGAGAGGTTGTTTTCGATAGACCCCTGGCTCAAAATAAAACTAACTACGATAAGGAATAATTAAAGAACAAGATACAAGATAGGGTATAGTACTAGTAGGAACAGGAAAAGAACAAGATACAATAGAAATTAGCATATCCAATAATACCATAAGCAAGATACTCCAAGAAACACACCAAAAGATACAATATCCTAAACTCAGACTAACCTTCTACCCTAATTCGCCTCCTCCACAACTTCCTATCTAGGGTCATGTCCTCAGTAAACTGGAGCTACTCCATATCATGTCTAATCACCTTCCCCCAATATTTCTTCGGTCTACCTCTACCTCGCTTGAAACCATCCCAGCCAACCTCTCACACCTTCGCATTGGGGCATTCGTGCTCCTTCTCATCACATGACCGAACCATCTCAACCTCGCTTCCCTCATCTTGGCTTCCATCGAAGCCACTCCCACCTTATCTCAAATAACCTCATTTCTAATCCTTTCCTAGTACACCCACACATCCACCTAAGAATTTTCATTCTGCCACCTTCATCTTCTGGATGTGGGCCTTCTTAACAGGCCAACACTCTGACTCATATAACAAAGTCGATCTAACCACCACTCTGTAGAACTTGCCTTTAAGTCTGAGAGGTACCCTTTTGTCACACAAGATTCCAGAGGCGAGCCTCCATTTCATCCACCCTACCCCAGTCCGATGAGTGACATCTTCGTCAATCTCTCCATTCTCCTGAATCATAGACCCTAGATACTTGAAACTATCTCTCTTACTGATATAATAAGTGTCAAGCTTAACTACCACATCGGACTCATGAGACACCTCACTGAACTTACACTCCAAATACTCTGTCTTGGACTTGCTCAACCTAAACCCTTTAGATTCCAGTGTTTGCCTCCAAACCTCCAATTTAGCATTAACTTCACTACGCGTCTCATCAATCAAGACTACATCATCCGCAAAAAGCAAACAATAAGGCACCTCGCCTTGAATGTGCCCCGTCAAAACATCACACCAAGGCAAAAAGAAACGGACTAAGCGTCGAAACTTGATGTAACCCCATCAAGACGGGGTTATCAAGATAATGAACACAATTTGCGAACAAAGAGGACTTTGTTACACCAGACAAGGAAATATGTAAATACCAAAAAGGAAATATAGCTAGCATATTAGTGAACAATTGCCTTCTTCAAATACAGGTTGCTCCTACAGACAAGAAACCAGTTTGCCACCCTTTGCTACCCTGAACCCATACTTTATTTCAACTCACCATCATCTCCTTCTGCCATCTCTCACAAAACTGCACTAGACAAGGCTTTTTCCCCAGTTTCAGAACCCCTATTCATCAGAAATAGCCCACTGATGCTATCCCTTTCTCCCAGGACACCTCTTAGTGTTTATTTTCTTACAAAAAGCACCTTATCAAAAGCACCAAACAGTTTAAAATGACTTTCCTCAAACACTCCTTGAAATTCAACAGAACAGTGGCATGGACGTACAAGCCTATAGAATATAACCCTTGAAGTAAGCTCATGACCTTCCCTAAAAACCTCTTGCAAAATACTTTATTTGACAGACAATATTTTAACCCGAATTCAACCAAGTCTATATCTTAAAAGTAACCTGCAACATGAACAGATAACAAAGTGTATAAAATCTGATGAATATGAAAGTCCTAATAACTCATGAGTCATGAATGTGACAAATGAATACAAAGGCCAAGAACTGATATTGCTTAGGCAAAGAAGCTAAGTTCTGTAAGCAGAACAATGAGTAATATCATTCAGCCACATTGGCCAAAATTCTAACCTTTCACTTTAAAGAATGGCAAAAATGAAGAAACAAACAGGAAAACTTCTAACTACCATCCTGGGTATTCTATCTATCATGCAGTCCATTACGGTATTGCAACACATGTATCACCATAACCTTCTCCACTACAAGTTTAACCAATAGATTTCAACACTTCTCTACTTAATACTAATTATGCCCATGAATTTCACCAATAAGCCAAGAAGTAGATTCTGGCATTAAAAAATGCCAATTATTTGACAATTCCGCCGGCTCCCAAAAAAAGGTATTTTCACAATATATTGTCTTAAAATGCAAAATGCTTATACATATCAAAGAATCCCCTTTTTAACTCCCAGACAACCTTATAAATAAAACATGCATCTTAATAAGTGTGGTTTAATATTGATTTTTAAATATATTGTACATGTGAGTAAGAACATTTCCGGCCAAAAATACCTGAAATTTGCAAACAGTAAGCTTCTTCGATCAAAACTCGTATATATCAAGGGGAAAATATCACTAGAAAAACACATAATCCTATGTCATATTATTTGCAAATTGCATAGCCTCAACAGCAAAGATATGTTTTCCCTGAAAAGACTGGCGTACAGAGTCATGAATTTATAAGTAAAAATATAGGGCATGTTAACACATGCTCCGTAAAACTAAATATTGTATATGTATAATTTCTAAAATTGGTATAATATTTCATTCTGGCATCCATATATGACACACTTGGTTGAACGTTGAGTCATTTACCAACTCAAGGGATCAATTATTTACCTAGAAATCCTAGATTCGCTATAAGTGCAGACGAGAATTGAGTGAACATAAATAATCATACATGATTAAACATTTCCAAACCAAAAAAAGACCAAGAATTTTCCAAAAAAAAAAAATGTTCATAAAGGATTTGAAATGGTACTCACAGGCGAAATCACTTGGCAACCATCCTAGCAATGAAATCCTCATACTTAATCTTTCCATCCGATCCAACATCAACCTCACGGATCCACTCATCAAATTCCGAAGCCTCAAGTTTCTCACCAATACTGGTAAGAATATGCTTAAGATCGGCAACAACAACGTAACCAGTACCATCCTTATCAAGGACCTTAAACGCATCACGAAGCTGACGATCAAACGGCTCAGGTTTGAGATGCTTAGACATGAGTTCAAGGAAACGGTTGAAATCGAAGGGTGCATTGAGTTTCTCTTCGGCGATTATGGATTTGAGTTGGGCTTGGGTAGGGTTACCGCCGAGTGAACGCATAAGGATACCGATTTCCGATGGGGCGATCTTTCCGTCGCCATCGGTGTCAAACAGAGTGAAGGCTTCCTTCATTGATGATATTTGATCGTTGCTCAGATCTTTCCCCATTGCTCGATGATTTTTCTCTCTCTAGTACTTTTCTCCCTCACTCCTCAAATGAATTTGGGTATTAATGAATTTGGGTATTTAAATTTTTGTTTAACAAAAGGTTGAGTGAGAAAAATGAGCTGAGTACGCTCCCCGAGTTTCTAATTAAATGAAAGGGACAAGTGGACCCCATTTATTTTTTCTCTTTTCTTTTTATATATTTAAGTTAATTAATTAACATAATTAACATGAAGGGGATTAAATTAAACTATTTGAAACTTTCCATCCTTGAAAATGAACTCACAGATAAAATAGAGAAAAAATTGAGGGAGGCAAATCTTTCTGGCTCATTTTTCTCCCCTTCACCCGTACATCCTTTCCTCTTTTCTCTTTTTCTTCTTTTCCATCATTTTCTCCAAATTTTCTCTTATAAATTATTCCTCTTTTTTTTTACATTTTTTTCTATTAAAAGATTATCAATTCTATCAATTTTTCTGATATAAGTTAAATTTTCTTTATTTGATTGAAAATTAGGGTTTGATTGAAATTGGGGTTTGATTGAAAATTAGGGTTTGATTGAAAATTTTCTTTGCTTAAAATTAGGGTTTGATTGAAAAGAAAAATTAGGCAATTTTTCTTTTCTATATTCAAGCTTTTATTTTGTAGTATTTTAGTGAATTTTGGTGTATATATATTTGACATATTTTGACAATTGCGAAATGCTTTAGTTGCTCTCTACTGATTTAGTTGCTCTCTAATCTTTAGTTTATATTTTTACTATTTTATATAGATAATGGGTCATTATAAGAGAAAGCAAAGTAAAGCATCTTCACATGTCCCAGATGTTAGGGAAAAAGCTAGAGCTGCTGTCCGAAAGAAAAATACTGAAAATAATGAGCAACCGATTAATGAAAAAGAAACACTTCAAAATAGTAGTTGTCAGCCATCTATTGAAGAAAAAAATGATGAAAGTAGCAGCGAGCAATCTAATGAAAAAAAATACAAGTGAAAACAGTTGTAAGCAATCAAGTGAAGAAAAAAGTGGCGAGAATAGCTGCGATAAATCAAGTGAAAAGGAAAAAAATGATGGGAGTAAGGGTGAGGAATCAAACGGAAATGAAAAAGGTGGTAAAAGGAAAGTGAGCAATCAGGCGAAAAAAAAAAAGATAGAACCGATGATATTGGTGGTGATGATTTTTCACAAGGTACGGAATCATCTGATAATCATAGTGAACCCAGGTCTCTTTCAATTTCAGATTATGTCAAATCAATTTCTATTGAAAAGTATAAATTTAAAACTCATTTAAATATGTTCGGGCCATATGAATCAAAGATCAATGCGAGAGTCGGCTTTGGAGCTCAACTTGTTGAGTTTAGAAAGGTTTTAAGAAAGCATATTGAAAGTGATTTCAAAAAGACTTGTTTTGATCATTTTCTAAAGTTGGATGAAAATGTAGCAGTACAACTTCTAATGAAGTTAGTACGTGAACTTTGTCTTCGTCGAATATTTTGTAAAAAACAAAAGGAGATTTGGTTTGATTATAATGGTTTGTCGATATGTTTTGGGATTAATGAATTTGCTATCGTGACTGGACTTCGATGTCATTCTCTTCCTCCTCTTAATCAGCAGTTAGCAAAGATTGGAAAAGAAGGTGAAAAGTTGGTTGATGTAGTAGGTAAGTCTCCAAATGCTGATGTACTCATAGAGAAGATGATGGATCCAAAGTTGACAAAAAAGAAAAAGGTGGTTTTTAGTGTGGTTTGGTTTTTGCATTGTATTTTATGTTCAAAAAGTACAAATAAGAAGATAGAAACTCAGTGGTTAAAGATAGCGTCGAACAAAAATGTATTTGATTCATATCCATGAGGTCGAATAAGCTTTGATCTTACCATTAGCTATCTTTTAAAGAAGCTTGATCCAACCAAATCTCAGTATAACCTTCATGGCTTTTTGTAGGCGTTTGCGGTAAGCAATTACATTGAAGTTTTCATTTTTTGATTATCAATTAAACTATTATCATGACTTTATTGTGTACAATAAACTACTTTTTACTATTATATTATAGGCTTGGGCATTTGAAGCTATTTCGGCAATTCTACGACTTTCTAAGGATCCTTCACCGGAAAGATCATTCCCAAGAATGATTAGATGGATGACCACAACTCACAAGTTAACTGTTGATCCTATTGACCAGACACGAGAACAAGTAAGATTATATATGTACATAATTTTAGTTGTGTTGTGCAAAGTAGTAACTTCAAATACTGTGCAACTATAGTTGTTTCCACAACTACTTTAGTTGTCCAACAACTGCTGCAGCTGTTCCAGTAAAAACCTAAGTTGTTCCCACAACTACTTCAGTTGTCCAACAACTGTAGAATTTGTTCCCACAGTTTGTTCAGTTTTTTAATAACTATTGAAGTTGTTCCGACAACTTCTTCAGTTGTCCAACAACTATTAAAGTTGTTCCTGCAACTAGTTCAGTTGTCCAACAACTGTTGAAGTTGTTCCTACAACAATAGACAACTAAAATTTTATTGTTGAACAATTGAATTAGTTATTCCAAACTATATATAATTTTTTTTAATTTAAATGTAGATGGAAAATCAGGTTGTTCACCCTTTTTTTTTTCCAACACACATAGAGAAATAAAGGATTTTTGTTCCAGACATTGAGGCCTATAAAGATTGTCCAGAACCAAAAATTGATGCATTAAAAGATGAGTTGTCACGTGTAACTGCAATAAAGGTGGATGTAAGTGATGGTGAGGAGAATCTTGAGAGAGTTGGTGATGAGCAGAATCTTAATAGGGTTGGTGAGAATAGTATTGTGAGAACTTATGGTGTTGAGAGAGATAGTGTTGGTCAGATTGCATTTGATATTTGTAGATCTTTTGGTGGAGTAGAAAGAGGTGACTCATATACTGCTGATCTTGGTGGGGGGATACTCCGGGTGTGACAAAAACAACAAACATGAATACTTCTAATGTTGATTGTTGTTGTAAATGTCAAACATGTTGTGATAAGTATGATGTCCTTTTGAATGAAGTGACATCATTGTCAACAAAGTTAGATGGGTAGTAATCAAAGAGGACTATCTATTCGAGCTATGCAAGAAAATCTCCTTATACTCCTGCATTAAAAAAAAGATTGGCCGCGAATTCTAAGGCGAAAAATGCAAGGAGAAAGAATCGATTGGAAGTGAATTTGTATAGACCTCTTGATGTGGAGAAGAGAGAGATATTTAATGACTTCATCAGTAAGAAGGAAGAGGAATGAAAAATTTATTTGACTGGTGAATTTAATTATCAAGACTTGTGGTCGGTTTTTAAATTTTTTTTTTTTTAAAACGACTACATATGGTCGCTTTTATATTTTAAAATATCAAAATAATTATTTCAATAATTTTTATATTGATTAATATTTCTTTTATAAATAAAAATTAAAAATGATAACAAAGTGGTCGGTTTTTAATTTAAAAAAAAAGAAAATATTTTTAAAAAACCAACCACTTGTGGTCATTTTTTAATTAAAATAAAAAGAAAATAATTTTTAAAAATCGACCACTAGTGGGGTTTTTAATTAAAATAAAAAAAGAAGACCACTTGTGGTCGGTTTTTTATTAAAATAAAAAGAAAATAATTTTTAAAATTCGATCACTTGTGATCAGTTTTTTAATTAAAAAAATAAAAAATCGACCACTTGTGGTTGGTTTTTATTAAAATAAAAAGAAAATAGTGGTCGTTTTTTTAAATAAAATAATAAAGAAAATAATTTTTAAAAATCGACCACTTGTGGTACTTGAAATGTGAACTTTTCATTTTGAATTAAGTTTAGTTTGGTAACTTGCGAAGTGAATTAGTGCCTTGAAAATGTTTACATGTAGGTACTTGAAATGTGAACTTTTCATTTTGAATTAAGTTTAGTTTGGTAACTTGCGAAGTGAGTTAGTGTCTTGAAAATGTTTAGGTGTAGGTACTTGAAATGAGAACTTTTTATTTTGAATTTAGTTTAGTTTGGTAACTTGTGAAGTGAATTAGTGACTAAGAAATGTGAACTCTTCATTTTGAATTTAGTTTAGTTTGGTAACTTGTGAAGTGACTTGAAAATGTTTAGATGGAGGTACTTGAAATGTGAACTTTTCATTTTGAATTAAGTTTAGTTTGGTAACTTGGGAAGTGAATTAGTGCCTTGAAAATGTTTAGGTGTAGGTACTTGAAATGAGAACTTTTCATTTTGAATTTAGTTTAGTTAAGTAACTTGTGAAGTGACTTAGTGACTTGAAATGTTTTAAGTGTAGTTACTTGGATTATGGATTAGTGACTTTTGTTTTGAATTTAGGTGCTTGAAATGTGAACTTATGTTTTGATTTTAGTAAAGTGTGGTCACTTGAGAAGTGAATTAGTGACTACAAAATGTTTAAGTGTAGGTACTTGAAACGTGAACTTTTCATTTTGAGTTTGGTAACTTGTGAAGTGAATTAGTGACTTGAAAATGTTTAGGTGTAGGTATTTGAAATGTGAACTTTTGTGACTTGAATTAATTACTTGAATGTGATTGATTGTGTAGATGGAACCTGACTATAGCTGGATATATCAACGAAATATTGACAATAGAAAGGGTGAGGCTGAGAATGAAGTTGCGGATGATGAATTGTAGTTTTGAGTCTTTTGTATGTTTCGTAGTTTGGATTTGGAACCTCGATAAATTTTGTAAATAATTTGATTTTTAATGTTTGTATTCTTATGGTGGTTGGTTGATTGTATATTAAATGATTGGTGAGTTGTATTGTAAATAATTTGATTTTTAATGTTTGTAAATGATTGGTGGGCTATATTGTAAATAATTTAATTTTTAATGTTTGTATTTTGAAAATTTTGAATATTTTTTTTACAAAATTATCAAAAAAACCGACCACATATGGTTGATTTTTAAAAATATTTTCAGAAAACTGACCACATGTGGTCGGTTTGGTCGGTTTACTATAATTAATTACAAAATATTTTATTAAATAAATTATTAAATAAAAAAATTGACCACAAGTGGTCGATTTTTTATTTAAATTAAATAATTAATTTATAAAAAACCAACCACATGTGGTCAGTTTTATTTAAATTAATTATTTAATTTAAATACAAAATCGACCACATGTGGTCG
>NC_061113.1:198622856-198625533 GCF_002878395.1 Capsicum annuum
CTCCTCCTCCTCTTCCTCCTCCTCCTCCTCCTCCTTCTCTTCTTCTTCTTCTTCTCTTTCTTCTTCTTCTTCTTCCTCTTCTTCTTCAATGGCATCCAAGAATCCATCAATGACATTTTTTCTTCAATAGCATCCAAGAACTCATCAATGGCATTCAAAATTAATTTATTATCTTTCTCATCTCCTCATTCAAGAATTCAAGTTCTTAGATTTTTTTCAAGTTTTTTGAATTGGAGCTCCCCATCTTCCTCATTCAAGAATTCATTAATCGGAGAACTATTATTGTTTCCTTAGTTCAAGTGTTTCTTGATTTCGGTTTCGGAACAAAAAGAATTTCTTGGTTTCGGAGAAATCCATTAATGAGAACGATGGAGAACTCCATTAATGAGTTTTTCAACTTTTGTTTTGAAAAAGAGAAGAAGAAGACATGACATGGCAATATTTATTAAGAAAAAAATAATATTTATTAAAAATAATGATGGGGAAATAAAAAAATAATGATTTTAAATTGAAAAAAAGTCAACTGATGCGCCTATGGGCGAGTGTAGTCACGTCCAGTGACACGTCAGCAACTGGGGGTAATAATTCAGTCAAAATAAGTTCAGGGGGTAATTGGTCACATTAAAAGGTTGAGTGTGTAGTTGGGATTTCGACTAAAGGTTGGGGGTAACAAACCATTTTGTCATTTTATTCTTTCATTACTACTTTTACCATCGTTATATTTCCTTTTATTTTCCTTAGTCCACAATATATATACTTGTATTACATTTTGTGAAGAATATCAGTAGTACTTTTTATCGAATCTTTGATCCAACAAAAAGCTACTACCTAATTAGCTAGCTTGCCTAATTTGACTTTTCATGTCCAGGCTTACCTAAGAAGAAAGGCATATTTTGCATTTGGCTGCAATTGATAAAAAACAATAACACGACCATATATTGTTACACTAATTTTCATTTGAATAGTAGCAAATTGGAAACAGATCCCCCATCTTTAGACAACTTCTTGCGTACCAGTCACGAGTTGCCAGTACAATGACAAACTAAACTAGAACATGTTATTCGGTACTGTTTGGCTTTATCTGCTTATCCTCATTCATCACCATCAAATCCACTATTACAAAGATTTGATAACAGAAAAAATTTAGAAGATAATATTATGGTTTTATGTTAGCTATTTTATTTTCTTTTATATTGATACTCGAATCCCGATCTTCCATTTTTATACCCATTTTATTGGTCCATCACGAATGCTGTAAATTTCTCGCTTATTGCAGTTCTTTAATCATGAGTATTTTTCTTTTCTTTTTTATTCAGAAAAAGTGGATGCAAAAGTTCGTTGGTAGGAGTTAAGACTGGAAAAGCATCTTGCTTTTTTAGCATTATAATTGGGTAAAAAAACCCTTACTGATGAATAAACTGAGTGATCTGTAAAAGCAACTTAAAGATTATATGCTTTTTGGTTGTCTAATTTTTTTTTGCACTTGCAATATTGCTTATATACCTTATGGACCTTGCTTTTTGAGACATCCCCCACCATCAATGTTGCTCTCCTCAGTTTTCACCTTTGTCTTGTTACTTTGTTTCTACATGCTATTATTGTTTTATTACATTTTATTTTCCCTTCTTTTCGGTTAGTGTAAACCAAGAATTCAGCACAGGCCCACAATTAAGGCTAGTCCATTGAGATGGTTAGCAAGAGAAGGGGACTTTGTTTCCTTTGTTAATATGGAACCCACTAAGGCTAGCTTAGCTCTTCCAGTCTCTTTTCGCTAAGAATGAAACTTCATAAAAGTAGTCACATAGCTTATTCCAAATCTCATGAGAACATTCGGAGATGTTTGACACTAACATTATCAACAATATCTTCTTTATATAATTTTCACAAATTGTACTATTCAACTTAAACTTTGATGTCAATTTTCTCTATCAAATTGATTCTTAATCACTTTTAGAAATGGTTTTTTAGTCCTTAATGAATCTATTTTTAGTTTTATCTTATGAATCTAATTTTAGTTTTATCTTTTTTACGAGAGATTTTCATTTTTATGCATAAAAAATTTTCATGTTGACACATAAAAGACATGAAAACGTCAGTTTTCTTCTAATTGTAAAACGGGAAGAGATCTAAAATAATCTCTTATGACACTTACAGTTCAACAACAACAACAACAACATACCTAGTGTATTCCCACCTAGTGGGGTATGGAGAGGGTAGAGTGTACGCAATTCATACCACTACTTCAGGTAAAGTAGAGAGACTGTTTCCGATAGACCCCCGGCTTAGAATCAATAACAATATAATAAACACAATACATAAATGCATATAAACTTGTACAGTCACTACTAAAAAAAGAGAAAAACTAACCACAAAAACGGACCACATGTAGTCGGTTCTCCTTAATTTCCGACCACAAAACCGACCAAAGTGCGTGGTCGGTAAAATTGTGGTAGCTTTTTAAAAACCGACCACGTGTGGTCAGTTTTTTAAAAAACATATATTTTTTAAAAATTCATTATTATTTTATTAAAATAGAAAAAATGATTTTAAAAATAAAAAAAATTCAAATAAATCGACCACAAGTGGTTGGTTTTTTTTTATAAATTAATTAAGTAGTTTTAATAAAACCGACCACAAGTGGTCGGTTTTCTTTAAATTAATAATTAATTTATAATAA
>NC_061113.1:198628533-198647222 GCF_002878395.1 Capsicum annuum
ATAGTCTTCACTAGGTAATATAATCTATTAAGAAATTGATATTCTTCCATTATATAATTCATAAGTAAAATTGGGTTAGATACATATAAAAAGGGTCAAGACACTACAAAAAATAGGTAAAATTGCAGAGGTTTATTTGCGGCGGTTATTTTAACCCCCGCAAAATTATATAAAATGTGGAGATTAAAAATCTGTCGCTAAAATTTATAAATTTGTGGGTGTTTTAAACCCCTGCTATAAAACCCCCACTATAAATTAGGGAGTTTTAAACCCCCGCTATAAATTGAGGGGTTTTAAACCACCGCTATCAATAGAAAAATAGTGAATATGCCATAAAATAAAACATTTTCCCGCTTTTCTTTTTTAATTAGCCAAATATTTTCCCTCTTTTATTTTAATTGGCCAAAATATTTCCCTCTTTTTTTTAAATTGACCCTTCTTTCATTTCTCCCCCAAATGAGCCATCTTCGAAGAACCTACTAATAATTTTTCCCTTCTTTCTTTGAAAATTTTATTGTTCCTTGTTTGCGGTCACTGTATTGTAGTCCTTATTTGTTGGAATTGGAAAATTTATTTCCCTTCGAAGAACCTACCGCGGTCACTGGTATTGCCAAAATTTTTGACTTGGTTTTTAGGTTTACTGTGTTAATTTTGTTATTATAGCTTTGTTTATCAAGAAATTGATTATGTAATCTTAGATTTTTGTTACTACCTGTTGTTTCATAAGCTTCGATTGCCGTTTTATCATGTTATTGTTTCTAGTTGTTGCTAATAACTTTTTTTACAATTTTTTTTAGCCAAGAGTCAAGGGTAGGCTAAGATTTGTGTACACACTACCCTTCCCGATCATATTTGTGGATTACACTTTGTTGTTAGTTCTGGAAACTAAGAGCTAGGCTATATTGGGGTTTTAATCTATCCAACGCTTAAACTTATTAGGATAAGTATATTCTGTCAGTGAATTACACGATGGCTTATCTTTTGGAAGGAGATTTACATGTTGTATATTTTGGTGTTTGTTTGCCAATATGTCAGTGTTTTTAATTGGATGCATATTTTGGATAGTTGCGGAATGGTAGAGACTTGCTGATTGAGCCTTTTATGGCTTTGTATGGTGTTGACACTTTGAATGTCCCATCATTAACTTGTTCAACTTACTCTATTGAGTCACAAGAAGGTGTTGTTCCTAATTTTGATGAAATAGATTCTAATGCAGCACTTCCAGCAGTATCAAATGGTATGTCTTCCCTAATATTGAGACTGTTATATCTTCTTGTTGGTTATTTTATGATGCTAATTTCCCCTTTTTGTACAACTTTTTCTTCCTCAATTAGCAAAATGTTTGAAATAATTTAGCAGAAGAAAGAAAAAACAAGATATGGTCGAAGCATGTGATTTTATTTTAATGAATTGGCACCATAGTCGTAGAAAGAGAGCATGTGATTTCATCTTGCAGCGTACCATAACTGAATTTAAATAACTTAGTATCACACACATTATGGGGATCTAATCCAACAACAATTAGCACAATGGTTGATTTTGTTTCAAGAAGAGCGTACAACCAATTTAGCAAGACAAGAAGCAATAAAAAATGCTTGCTTGGATGCTTTCACGAAGGATTTAGCAAATTCAAAGGCGTATATTGAAGCAGCTGAAAATAACAGTCACAATCAAGGTTGAAAAGGTAAAACAGTATTAGGATATGCCTCAATGCTCTTAGGTAGGGGTGTACATAGGTCGCGTTGGTTTGGTTATCTATTGAAAAAAAATCAAACCAATTATGTCGATTTATTAAAAATATAAACCAAATCAAACCAACATAAAATCGGTTTTTACGGTTCAGGTTTTAGTCAGTTCTTTCGGTTTTTTTTGGTTTTTCTTATAATCTTTATTTTTTACAATTATATTGTGATTGAAATTTAGATCAAGTATATTTTCACTCATGTGCTAATGATAAACCACAATTATTAAAAATTGAGGAGTGAAAAACACTCTTGAAACTAAAAAATAAGATAAAGAATGAAAAGTGTAGATTTTAAGTTTATATTGGATTTTGGATCATTTTATCAGCAATTAATGGATAAATATTAGTATAAATAACATAAATACCAATCCTTTTGGAACTAATTACACTCTCTCCTACATTTTTAATTACTTTACTCTCTCTCCCTATTAATATACATAATATAACCGACATATACATAACATTCTGTGTATATGCTGGAATTTTTGTAATATGTTTAGGGAGTTGAGATTTTTTGTAATATTGGAAACATAAGTTGTGTATTTGTGTAATTTTTAGTAAATATTACAACTTAAATGCCCAAATATGAATATACATATATATATATATATACATCTACTTTCTAAATATTGAAAATTAATAAAACTAATTGCAAAAGTAGATTATAATTAATATTTTATGTATAAACAGTTAAATTATATACATGCATACACACACACACACACATATATATATTATGTTGGTTTGATTTGAGTTCGGTTGGACTTTTTTTTTGTTAACACCAAACCAAACCAAGAATGGTCGGGTTTTTTCAAATGCCAAACCAACCAAACTAAACCATAAGTCGGTTTTTTTCCTCGGTTTGGTTTGGTTCTTTGGTTTGGTTTGACTTTACGGTTTGATCTGTACACCCCTACTCTTAGGATAAGTGTCAATGCAATCTTCTTTCGTACCACCAATTAGAATTTAAAAGTTGGGTGAATTGGCTAAGTTATGCCAACTTGAATGTGTAGCATATTACCAAGAATAGTTTGAGCAACCGATTTCGTGGGCTGGTAACCTTCTTCCTTAAATTAACTGTACTTTTGAAGCTTACACTGCTAGTTTGTCCTTTACATTGTAGAAGAAATAGAATAGATAGAGAAAGAAGTGCACCTGAAAATATGGCCATTATTGAACGGTCTTAAAATCACATTTAGGATATGCGCGTCAAATGGTTGAACACTGAAAAAATCTGCACATATACCATTTTTTTTGTGTGTCTTATTCGATGCTTATGAGTAAGCCTGAGACTATGACTTTTAAGAATGTTTGTGCCACCCAACTATGCTCTATTTAGATGATGTTCTGAAAATTTTCAACAATTTAGTATTTAAGTACATATCGCTTAAGCATAAAAAAAATGAGAAATTACAATCTTTATTATTTATTTATGTTGTCAGGTAACTGGAAACTGGTTGTTGATCATGTCCGTGAACAATTCACCCTTAACTATGTGATTGCAACATATAGTAAACCCAGGTTAACTTAGGTTATTTGTAATTTTAGTTTTGTGATATAATTCTTTGAGGAATTTGTTAATCTTATTTGGACTTCCCTTTGAAGGTTTCCATCCTTAATGGAATTGTCATGGGAGTGAGACTTAGCCTTTCTGTACATAGTAGATTTTGAGTTGCAACAGAGAAGTCGGTATTATATCTCTTTGAGTAATATAGGATTCAATTCTTCAATCTAGCTATCTTGCTTTCCTTTTTAAATTTGAACACACTAACTAATATTTACTTGATATGTATCTCGTTACATTTTGTGGAATGAAACAATATCTAAACTTCACGTAGAATGGTTTTATAAAAATTAGATGAAAATTAGCTTACAGACCGTAAATCTTCAAGAGCTTTAACTCTTATATATGGAATTGAATTGAGAGCTTATTTTTTCCTTGGCAGTTATACTTACCCTCTTTCAAACTTGGTTGGTGTTTGCTATGTATAAACCAGTAGCACAAACTTAATGTCAACATATTCTCATGTTCATTTTTCCTGTAGGTATGTGCTATGCCTGAAGCAACTTTGGGACTCTTTCTTGATGTAAGTGCCTCTTACTTTTATTCAAGACTGCCAGGATTCTTTGGTAATTCCATTTGTAACAATGTTCAAATTTCTAAAAGAATATAGTTAATTCATGTTTCAGCATAGAGTTTTTTACTTGTCAGTGTTTGAATTTATGTTACTACCTGGTTACTTCTCTCTCTTGTCAGTGTTCTCTCAGATATATACTTAAGAGAAGCTTGATGAAATTGTCTATGTTTGGATGGGTTTTTCATATCATGGAGTTCATACCTGTTGAGAGAAGATGGGAGGCTAATGCATTGAAGCTTCGTCAGATGCTTTGTACCTATAAAGATCCTCAAGATCCACTGTGGCTTGTTGTTTTTCTAGAAAACACTGATTTCACATAATTTTCGTTCCCTTTTAACTTTGACTTTTGAATTCTATGTGTGTTAATGTTTAAGTGTGTACCCGTATGTCATGAAAAATTAGTGCCTTTTCTCTCTAGCACTAGCGTTAAAGAACTTATTGACTTCCTTAATTTAATACAGAGAACAGAAGTGCATTTGGAGTAAAAAATATGCTTCTGAACCTATACACTGCAATTTTCATTTTTTGTATTTTTGATCATAAGTTATTTTCATTTGAGCAAATATCTCATTTCCTTTGTTGTTACGATGCATAGATTAGTCGAGTACCATGTCTTGTTTTCATTAACTACTTTCTTATATTCTTTGGCAGGAAAAATATGAGTAACAGTTAGGGAAAAGAAGTGTCATTTGTTTAATCGCAAGAGAGATCTTAATGACAATTGTGTCTACTGTCACGATTTTTTGACTATTCACATGGTAAGAGCATTACAATTTTGATAGCTCGTACACGTAACATAAGTAGAACAAGATATGCTATGACTTTTGTTTCTGAAATGGATTGGTATCTATTTCTATGTACTATTTTGTTTGAACTACTCGGAGTTGATAGTAAAAATAAAGTTGAAGATTAGAAAATGAGAGTATACTCATTTATAGTGTGGGAAAGGTCTACAATTTATCTATAGTTAGGGATAGAGATAATATATGAGCTATTTTGTCATTTTTCTTGTGATGATGAATGTCATGCCTGTTTTTCTCTCTTAGCATGATCGTGCTCTCTTTGGACAGTCTCTTATTTAAGAGAACAAATAATTTCTGTGTATTGTAGTTTCCAAGACAAACATGATATTGATGATAAACATCATTCTGTTAGTTGCTTTACAACAGAATAAACATGATATAGATACTCTTACTTTAGATTTTTCTTGGTGTTGTTTTATAATTCCTTATGAATAATTATATTGTTTGCATAATATATTTATTCAGATTGCTAAGCCCGACTCACTTAATGTCCCATTTACTTATATTAAAAGCGATTTATTGATTGATTTTTATACTTTGCATTTTTATGTAGTCAAGTGATGCGGCTAGTGGACCTATTTTCAGGGGCGGATCCAGCCTTCTGTTCGGGGGTTTGGCCGAACCCTCTTCGACGGAAAAATATACTATTTATACATGATTAAAATTATTTTTTATGTGGTTATAGTAGGTGTTGAACCCCCCTTCGACCGAGTTTTCTTTGAATATGGAACCCCTTTAGTTGAAATCCTAAGTTTTCTTTGAATATGGAACCCTCTTCGTTGAAATTCTAGCTCCGCCTCTGTCCATTTTGCCCATGGATGCAAAGATATCACGTAATGATAATAATCCTAATGACATTCTTTGATTTCATTGTATTTGTCTTGAATATTCAATTATGATGATGTAATTGTGTGGTTAGAGTGAATCTTAGAATATTGAAGTTTTTGTGTTTAAATTTGATTTTGGAGTTTGAAGATACTAGTTAATGTTGAAAATTTGAAGTTTGAAGATGTTAGTGTTGAAAATTAAATTTTGAAGTTTAATGTTCAATGTATTTTTGATATGCTTGTCAAGTACAATGTTTAATTACTCATGTTATATTAAAGATATATAAATTGAACAAATATTGGATTGTAGGTTATGTCTAAAGGAACAATTAAATTTGAGCTAAAATTAGAATCTATAATTAGTTATTGAAAATTGATGGGCCTACTAATTTTTTTTTAAATTACGGAGGTTTTAAACCCCCACAACTTTTAAATAAAAATTTATTATAAAAATAATTAAATTTAGAGTAACGGGGGTCAACCACCGCAAAATAACCGCCGCAGATTAATTATGGGTGTGGAAAAAAACCGCTGCAAATTGTTTGTGACGGCTCGAATTGTGGGAGTTTTGCAAAACCGTCAGAATTACATTTTGCAGGTGTTTAAAACCCCCGCAAATTGTATAATTAACCTCCGTAATTTGACCTCTTTTTGTAGTGAGATATGGGTAATAAATTATATTCTCTTAAATTAAAATTAAGAACTAATTAAGGTTGTCACATCATTTTTCCTGTGGTATTATTATAAAATTCGGTCATAGTGACTTTTGTGATAGCCGAAGCAAAGTAAAATAACTTTTGTGTAATAAATGAAAAAAAGTAACTTTTGTGTAACAAACGCAAAACTAAGTGATCATGAATAAAATTTACTCATTATTTGATCATTATATTTATTGTATTATCACTATCACTTCCGATAGTTTTCTTTTTGAAATGTCAAACTTTTGGAGAATGTTAGTTTCTTGTAGTGCATCATGCATGTGACACAACTAACATTAATTTTTTGGTCTTGCTTGAATGTGTGATAACCATCTAAAGGGAAGATTCTAATCAAATTATAATTGGCCATAAATGTGGTACACATAGAATCATTGATGTGGTAAGATGTTTTCGATCGTCTCGCACCTAATAATAGGATTATATTGTCAAGATTTTTATTAAATGGTTTTGGTTCTAATGCATGTGATACACTAACTTCTCTAGCTATATTGGCTGTGTAATATTATTATGCCGTCGGGGTTAAATGATTATAATAAATGCAATAAATCATAGTAAGCTAAGTGAGATTAATTAGCGTAAATACTTTAAAATAAGACTAATAATTCGTTATAAAATGTTAAACATATAATACTGTAATTTTATTATGTTGTAAAAAAGTCTATAAGTTAATACTTGTATGAATTAGAAATTTCCCAATTGTACATTGTTTGGCTATAAAAATGGAGAAAATTAATCTCAATACAGAAATTAGCATACGTTATACAATTACTCCTAATATATCAATCAGTTCTTTCTCTTTTTCATATAAAATATAGCATTTCTAATACAATTTTTGGTTCATGTGTTTCTTTTTAATATAATACATACATAAGTTATGAAAGAATTTATATATTATTTTATCTAAGATAGAAAATTAAAAAATTACTAATTGTAAATGAATAACTAATTAATTCTGCATAACTAATTTTTTCATATTGGGTTATTGATCCTCACACAACTAATTAATCTCGACATATAATTGTAGGAAAAAGGACATCACGTAGCTCTTTTGAAAAATAATGGAAAATAATACCTCATGTTTTTTGTTTTGGACAAAAGTAACACTTCCACTGTTTTTAATGCCATTTATTAGCCCTTTGTTTTAATAAGCCACACACTAAGGTTTACAGTTGTCCTTTTCCCGAAAAAAAGAAATAACTGATACCTACCCTTTATTTTAATAAGCTACACGCTAAAGGATAAAGGTTTGCAGTTGTCCTTTTTCCGAAAGAAAAGAAGAAATAATTGATACCTACAGTTCCCTTACCTATTCCGTCTGTTCTTTTCGATTAGGGTTTTCCGACGTTTGTAGTGATGAAAATCAAGAAAAATGTTAGTATTGATACGAAATTAGCTGGTAAAGGTATAAGATATGATCCTAATTTCGTTGTTATTGATGATGATTTTGAAGATTTAACAAATCGTGATGTTTGATTGAAGGATTTGAAGAATGTTCATGGTAGTCCTACTCGAATTACTAGGTCTCAAGGTAAATTAGTAGGTGATCCATCAATGGTGAAACAAAAAATCAGTCAAAAAAAAAGGCACATACATATGTGAGTGATGATTCAGATCTTGTTGTTATTTGGAAAAAAATAAAAAAAAATAGTGATTTAAAAAATAATGAAGATGATGGTAATTCATCTAAAGGAAAGAAGAAGATAACTGTGAATGATGAAGGAGATACTCTTGTTCTTCTAAAAAAATATCTAAAGGAAAGGAGAAGATAAGTGTGAATGATGAAGTAGATACTCTTGTTCCTCCAAAAAAATGAAAAAAAAGAATTGATCATTTTTTCGGAGAAGATGATGCCCAATCATCCAAAAAGAAAAGTAAAAAAGCTCCCTGGAAGAGAAAAATATCCAAATTAACTGATTTTGAGGTACATTATTTGTGCTTTCTATGTATTAATTATGTCTGATAGATGTTCACTTTTTTTATGTAGAATTTATGTATGTTTGCAATATGTGTGTTATTGTTGTATATAATATGTGTCAGTATTGTATATGAAATATATTGGGTAGTGATTTTTGTGAAATTAGTGTATGTTTGAAATATGTGTGTTATTGTTTTATATAATATGTGTCAGTGTTGTATATGAAATATATTGGGTAGTGATTTTTGTGAAATTTAGTGTACATTGTCTGTATAACTATTTGTATCAGGATTGTATAAGAACTGTGTATAGTTTGAATATTTATATTGTAACTGGGTAGAATTGGCAACACTGTTGTAATGAATACTGTATGAGTAGTGTATGTAGATTTTTGAAATATTTATACCTAAAAAGTACACTTACGTATTGCAGTTTTGGGATTTGTTTCTTCATCCATATGATCATTATAAGTGCCAGCTCAGCGTGCACACAAACTGTGGTATTGTGACTGCCTTGAAATCTAAGTTGGACAAGAAACAACTTGATTTGTTTAAGAATAGTTACTTTGGGTATTTCTTATCTTTACCAAGTGTTTTTCCTCAAAATCAACTTATCCATGGAATATTGCTTAGGAAACTTGTTTGTGAGAGAGATGATGAAATATGGATTAAAGTGAATAACACTAGGTTACGATTTGGCTTACAAGAGTTTGCTATAATTAGTGGCTTAAAATGTATTGGAAATTACAATAATGAGTTTGATGTTACTAAAGAAAGTAAGCTGATGGAGTTGTATTTTCCAGGAAAGTCCAGGATCACAAAGTTTGATTTAGAAGAGTGTTTCATGGATAAAAAGTGGCGATGTGATGAAGATGCTTTACAAATTTCTATTTTGTTCTTCATTTATTCCTTTATTTTTTCTATCACGTATAGTTATGTTATAACTAAGAATGATTTCTTATTGGTTGAATTTGAGAACTATGAAACATTTTCTTGGGAAAAATTATGTTTTCGTCGAATGTTGGAGTCAATGAAGTCTAAGGTTTATCAGCAAAAAACTATGTATCATTGTGCTGGTTTCCCTCTTACATTTAGTGTTGGTTTTATGAGTGTTGTCCTTATGCCGATGGCCATCTTGCTGAACGAGTGGGCGATGGTGTACCACGTATATTGAATTGATTTGTAAATTATAGACCAACAAACAAGGAGGTCAAGTCTGCATTTTTTTATATTTGGCAAAAACAGGTATATCGTTATTTTAAATTATAATTTATATATGTTTTGTTAAATTGTTATGTGCTTCTTAAATGTCGAGTGTTGTTTTGTATGTGCAGGTTGTGTTGCGTAACATTACGCCGACAGTTCTTGAAAAAATAATCTTTCAATTACCTGATTTCAAACCTGTGGATGCGGTTATGCACTCTGTTGATTTGCCTAGCACCAGTAAACAAGAATGTTGTCAATCGAGCTCAGATAATGAATTGACACTTTTAAGAAGTGATGTTAAAATGGCATGTCGAAGGTTTTTATTAATATTTGTACAGCTCATCGAGGACATGACCCTAGATAGGAAGGTCTGGAGGACGCAAATTACGACAAAGGATTAGGGCTAGTTCGGGTCGCTAGTGTAGGGAATTACTTGGTGGGGGTTTTATTCTTGTCATGATTTCGTGTTCCGTGTTCCGTGTTGTATTACGAATCTGTGTGCTTTCCCCTGCTTTTCTCTGCTTTATATTACTTATGGGTGCCGTATTTATGTTATGTAATCTGCTTCTGTGCTGCACTATGTGTTTGTGTGGTATCTCGTGCCTTGAGCCGGGGGTCTATTGGAAACATCCTTTCTACTTCATCAGAGGTAGAGGTATGGACTGCGTACATCTTACCCCCCCCAGACCCCACTAGGTGGGAATACACTGGGTTTGTTGTTGTTGTTGTTGTTGATGTTTTGACTTTTTCCCTTTATGTTTAGTTAACGAAAAAGGTTTCCTCGATGGAGAAGTTTATGAAATCCTCATTTGAATTGATTTTTCGAGCTCTAGATATAAAGAATGAGCCTAAGGTATTCTTTTCTCGAATTTTTCTTATTTTTTTAACAAAACTTATATACACTTTTGTACTTATTTTACAAAGTTTTTTTACAGGTTGGTACATCAATTGGTGATAACGATGGTGATAAATCAAATGAAAAAGACGATGAGATACCTAATGTTAGTGGTACATGTGATGATCAAGTTAATGATCCACCTAATGTGGGACATCAAAATGATGTTGTACTGGAAGTGGATCATATAAGTGACAATTTGATGGATGATGTAGGAAAAACAACAGATTGTGTAGGTGGTGACGTATTTGGGCATTTGGTGGATGGCGTTGGAGAGAAAGTTAATTTTGTAGGTGATTGTGTAGTTGGTCATGTGGCTGTTGATTCTGCGGCTGTAACTTTTAAGGATGGTGCTTGGAAGAATTTTTCAAATTTTAATTTTTTGAAGTTCACACAAAGCTCATGTGAAACTAAGGATAAAAGGGAGTGTGGTGAATTTGTTGCTGCCTTTGCTGAGTATTTGCTTGATGGTCTTGAAATTTCTAATCATATAGATGATATTAATGCTATTCGTATTTGGTATGGTGTGTTACTGAGGGATTATGGAAAGAAGAAACAAAATCAATGTGCAGTTAGTGAAGATGAATCTACTGGTCGATTGTTGAAGAAAAAGGATGGTGTGCAGCAAATTTAGTTAGAAATATCTTTGAAGCATAGATGTTAGATATGTTTTAGTGTTTAAATGCTTAGGGTTGTTTTTGTTTTGTGTTGATACACTCGGAGATTCTTATTATGAAATGTTATGCTGAATAATATATGTTTTGGTAATTGATACAATTCTGTACAATTGATGCTGAAATGTTAGTTTATGTTGATCACAGTTGATATTCAGTATATATGCAACATTTATTCAGTTCCTATATAGTTTAATATTCAATATATATGCAGGTGCTATACAGAAATTACACAGTTCATATGCAGTATATATACAAGTCCTATATAGTAGTTACACAACACAAGTCATATGCAGTATTTATGCAAATTTATATCAACAAAATATAAAACTTACACATTGTTGACACAGGTCATATAAAGTAGTTATATAGTTTAATATCCAATATATATGCAGGTGTTATACAGAAATTACATAGTTTATATCAGTACTTTATATGCAGTATATGTACAGGTCCTATATAGTAGTTACACAGTCTGTACACAGGTTATATGCAGTTTATATGTAGTATTTATGCAAATTTATACCAACATTCCAACAAAATAAAAACTTACACATTGTTGACATAGGTCATATAAAGTAGTTATATTGTTTAATATCCAATATATATGCAGGTGCTGTACAAATATTATATAGTTCATATCAGTACTTTATATGCAGTATATATATAGGTCCTATATAGTAGTTACATAGTTTGTACACAGGTCATATGCAATTTATATACAGGTCCTATACAATAGTTATAATATTATATGAAGTATTTATGCAAATTTATACCAATATTCAGTATATATGCAACATTTATTCAGTTCCTATACAGTTGTTTACAGTTTAAGCACACTATTTCTATAATTTTATACATTTATCCCAACCAGATATAGAACTTATATATTGTTGTAATAAAGTATTTATATAGTTTATAAAAGTAGTTATATTCAAACTATAGAGGTGCTATATATTTGCTAATTAATTCAAAAGATAAATACTAGTACTTATATATATTCAAACTGTATATAGGTATTATACATGATTGACACAAATGGTATGCAGTTTTTTTAGGCATTGTAGCAGAAAAATTACACTCCCTCAGCTCAGAGGAGTTGATTAGTATACCTCACCAAAGAATGTGGCTAAATGAAACATCATAATGCACAGATTTCTATAAGAGTATAATGCATTTGAAGTAAAATAATATTGTTGCTATTGCATTGCTACGAAAAGAATAGTCTTTTTTAAGAAAAAAATGGAAAAGATAAAAGTGTTCTTGCAGCAGCATCTTATTAGATTCTTGTTGGAGCATTTCCACATGTTCTTCGATTGTGTCCTATTTTTTTTACAGCGCCCAGGTGAAATTTGTTGCTTAAAGTAGTCCATAATGCCCTTTCCTCGATTGTTCTTTTTTTATTTTCCTGGTTTTGGTTTCCAAATTGGTGGCAGTACTATATTAGCTGATATCTCTGCTGGAATGTGCCAAACTATTTCATTAGGAAGTGGTATAACTGGAAGTTCATATGCTTTCAAGAAGTTTTCTATTGTGTAATATGGAGCACAATAGCTTTGTAAGTCCATATGCATGTAAGTTAGGACCGCCATAGCATGTCGACAAGGTATGCCATCTACTTGAAATTGTAGGCAGGAGCATTTTTTTTCACGCATGCAAATAATATTTCATTTTTCAGTTTCATCAATGACTATATAAGAATAGTGAGTAGAACCCTTCACCTACAATGTACAAATATATTAGTTAATAGTGTGCACATTAGAATATGTAAGTGTCTGTGAATTAAAAATAAGAAGTAATACCTTCATTTTATCTGATAGAATGAGATTTTCCCTCATTATTATATTGTATTTATTTCCCAGTTCTGTAAATGTTGCTTCTGAATGCTGTCTATGTTCATTATTCCATCTCATGACCAGATCCATTATAAATTGTAGAAATTTTTTAATTGACAGGTCTTTGTATCTCTATTTGCTGAATTTAGGGACTCTGCTATGTTTGAAGTCATGAACATTTTTCATAGCCTATATCATAGCCTATATCAAATAAACCTGTTGACATGGGCATGAGCTATGGACCATTTTTCATAGCCTATATCAAATAGACACTCCTTAACCCTATTATCGATTTTGTTTATGTCTTCCACAAGTCGATCAAAGTCTGCCTTTATGTATGTTCTGGCCATTGTAAAGAAGATCCACTTTAATTGCTTTTGATTATTCTTAAATCTACCCTTGTTGTTGTTCTATAGATGGTAGATGCATATACAGTGAGCCACATTTGGATATACAAGTGCAACAACTTTTAATATGCTGTCATGCCTATCAGATACTATGCACATGCCTTCTCTTTCACCAAAAACAGTGTTAAACATGCAGAAAAACCATTCCCATGAAACATCATTTTCAGAATCAACAACAGCATATGCTAGTGGCAAAATATGTCCTGATTAAACAAAGGGAAAAATGTCTATCAGTGAATGGCATCATATACATAATTTTGTCTAAAAAAATTTCATAAAACTCACCTGCTGCATACAGCACACTAGCAGACAACATTGTTTCCTTGTATGCAGCTTTCAGAAAAGTTCCATCAACAATAATAGTAGGCATACAATATCTCTAGCTCCTAATTGATGTGATCAACGTGACAAAAGCATATAAAAAGTGATTGTCCTCCGTTTTGTATAGCCTTGTGAATGATCCAGGATTTATTGTGTTTACCATGTATAGGTAAGCTGGCAATTTAGCATAAGATTCACGTAAGGAATCTCTGACCAGTTCAAGTGCTTTTTCTTTGGCTCTATCTGCTTTTTTGTAGTTCATCCTAATTCTATACAAGTTTCTCATTTCTTCCATGATCTCTGTTGGAGTATATGTTGACTCTAGATTTAGAAAGTTATGCTTCACCATTTTAGCGATGGTAAAAGAAATAGCATGCTGTTGTGAAAGTATTCTGTCCACAATTGGACAGGTGTGATTATCGACAAATTTTGTCACCATGAAAACTTTTGAATTTTGTTGACTTGAAGATCTAAAAGTCCGATTGCATCTCTGATTGATACACTTAAAATAGTATCTAGATACATTTATATACAATAAATGTATATGTAGTACACAGTTCATATCCAATATATATGCAGGTGCTATACAGAAATTACACAGTTCATATGTAGTACTTTATATGCAGTATATATACAGGTCCTATATAGTAGTTACATAGTCTGTACACAGGTCATATGTAGTTAATATACAAGTCTTATACAGTATTTACAATATTATATACAGTATTTATGCAAATTTATACCAATATTCCTATATAATATAAAACTTACAAATTGTTGACACGGGTCATATAAAGTAGTTATATAGTTTAATATCCAATATATATGCAGGTGCTATACAGAAATTACACATTTCATATCAGTACTTTATATGCAGTATATATATAGGTCCTACATAGTAGTTACACAGTCTATACACAAGTCATATGTAGTTTATATACAGGTCCTATACAGTAGTTACAATTTTATATGCAGTATTTATGTAAATTTATACCAATATTCCAACAAAATATAAAGCTTACACATTGTTGACATAGGTCATATAAAGTAGTTATATAGTTTATACCTTGATGATGATGATCTTTTCACCTTAAATTGGAATCTCTCACAGATTACATAATATTTTATCACACTTGATTTTGTATTTTTATCCCAGTACAGCTGCCCTTCTTCAACATCTCTATGAAGTGGATCCTTAATTATCGATTCGGGTTGTTCTTTTATTTATTCATCTTCAATTGTATAATCAGAAATAGGTATCGGATGAACTTGAATAGCAGTCGGAGATGTTTCGATCAAATTTCCAATTGAGGATTCTCCATTTTCAAATGTGTTTTGTAGTGTTATACACAATGAAAATTTATTTATATCCAATTTTTTTTTCTTCATCTCCATATAAAGTCTAACACTCACATCATTGTAAATATTCATAGATCCACTCTTTACAGAGTATTTTATTGTCATTAAATTAGAATTTTGCCCTAGATTCAACTGCTTATACAGTTCATCAACAAATATTCGTACCTGCAATTCAAATTCAAAAGTACTCAATTGATTGTAAACTTTTCAAACTGTACATCACTTAATCACTCTCCTCCGTATTGTAGCATAATTGGAACTAAAATTAGACTTGAAGCCATAATTTTATATCAACTGAAGCTAATTGTGAATGAAAAAAACTTTATGAAGCTAATTGACGGAGGATTTTGTATATTTATATACAATTTATGAAGGTATTTTAAGATAATATGGTGTACCTGAAAGAAGAATTTTGAGGTTTTAATGGAAAAGAATCCTGTGGTAAAATTGGGGAAGGAAAGTGTGAGTTTCAATTGAAAAGGAAAGAAATATATTACGCGATTTTTGTGGCTTTTTAGCGGTGATTAGAAGATGGTTGGAATATGAAATTATTTTAATGGCTATTAAGTGGGGATTAAAAATAGGGGCTATTTTTGTGGAATAAGTTTTATGAGAGGAATATTTTTATCCTTCTCCCATAATTATATTCACATTACCAAAACTGATTGAAGTAGATTATAAAATAGTACTATTAAATTTAAAAATACAACTCTTTATGTTTGTCTTCTTACCCCTCTATGTGAGGCATATGATTCCCTATATGATCATGCATTCTCTATTAAATTGAAATTGAACTCTATAATCCAAATCCTAGTAATATAACTAATCCTAAGCTAATTAGACTTTACTGTATGTTTGGTATATTGAAAATACAAGAACCTGCATAATTCTAAGCAATAACCAAAGGACCCTTAAAACAGTACTGCAATGGAATTCAAATTGCTGACATCAAAAAGACAATGGCAGAAACGATCATATCGCTAATTGGTGTTTGTTGTGCTGGCTAATTCAAATTAAATTTGCTGGCATAGAGAAGAGAGTGGCCGGTTCTGGGGAATCTTACTAAGCATAGTGGAGGTCCCTGAACCAAAAGGGAAAAAAAGGTTGAAAAGCAGAATATAGTGTCAGTTCCCCAAAAGGGGTTGTTTAAAGGTTAGAATTAGATGCCTTGTTCTTTTCCTTCTTACAGAGGCATTGGGAAAGGTATCATAATTCAAAAGGGGAAAAAATGTAGTAGTAGTAATCAACCTGAGTGTGACTCCTTTATCGACTTTTTCATTTCTACAAAACTACCTCTCCATTATACAACCAAGAATTACACTTCACCTCAAATCAGGGGTTCTTCCTGCGGAAAATTGTAAAGATGATTTTTTGGAATCAGAGATTTTCTATTAAAGCTTGTAGAATATTCTAACATAGTATTTAATTATCTCAGAGAAATATCTAGATTACTCTTAGATAGCTAAAAGATAAAAGTTGTCTAGATTGTTCTTGTAGAATTATCTAGAAATTCTAGAGTAGTGGTAGAAGATAAGACCCACTAGATTTTTCTTATAGATGTATCAAGATTTTCTAGAACCATCCATCAATAAGTATAAATAGAGATGGTCTTGCACATTTGTAACCAACCAAGAAACAACCAAAGAATCAAATCAATTCAAGTAGTCTTCTTCTATACCCAAGTTTCCTTTCAATATCTTCCTTCACCTTTCTAGCTTCCTCTTCTTAGTTGAATCTTCCGATCTTGGGCTAGCAGAAGGTCTCTCCAGTTACACCTTTCTTCTGCTATTCTCTACATGGTATTAGAGGCAAAGTCATAGATTGACTTGTGTCTATTTCAAGATCGAGTTTGAGGTCGACTCAATTGTTTGCTCGAATGGATTTAAGCAGTCGCGTTAATGGACTGGAAATGGAGTTGTTGAATCAGTCCAATTATAAGGTATGGAAGACATGTATAAAATCATACCTTGTGGGCGAGGATTTGTGGGATGTTGGTAACGGGAGTTACACAAGTCCTTCGAACGACAAATCAAAACATGATCATGCATACAAGAA
Organism: Capsicum annuum; assembly: GCF_002878395.1. Lineage (NCBI taxonomy): Eukaryota > Viridiplantae > Streptophyta > Magnoliopsida > Solanales > Solanaceae > Capsicum > Capsicum annuum. The sequence continues at coordinate 198,645,431 of NC_061113.1, forward strand.
GTGGAAGCAGACTAATGCAAAGGCGGAGTTCATATTGAAGAGATCCATATCCTCCAGCTTATTCGATCATATTATAAGGTGCAAATCGGTTCATAAAATATGGAGGACCCTCGATCAGTTATTCAACAAGAAGAATAAAACTTGGCTACAAATATTGGAGAATGAATTGGCTAACGCCAATCAAGGTAATCTTTCTATTGCCGAGTATTTCTTAAGGATTAAGAATTTATGTTCTAAGATCTCTTTATTAAATCCGGATGAGGCTATCTCTGAAGTACGAATGAGAAGAATTATCATTCATGGTTTGAAACCAGAATATATTCACTTTGTGACATCAATTTAGGGATGGGCTCAACAACTATCCTTGGAGGAATTTGAGAATTTATTGTCGTCACAGGAGTTACTAGCCAAACAATTGGTTGGTGAATTTGTCAAAGAAAGGGAAGAAAATACTCTTGTAGCTGACAAGAGGAATGTTAAAGGAAAAATAAAAGCTTTGCCTCACTCTCGATTCTTAGGTGGTTCGAGTTCGCCTAGAAAGAAGGGACAATATTTTAACAATTATAGTAGAAAACCTCTTAGATGTTATCGATGTGGCAAAGTAGGACATATAAGAAGATATTACTGAGCCACGGAGAGTAACATGGCTCAAACTATAGTTATTGAAGAAGAAGAAGATTGGGGAAGATGCTTAGCAGCTAAGAGTCCAGCAATAGATGCCTTGGCTTTCATAAATTTGGAAAAATATTGGATCAGATCTAATACAATCCATCATGCAGAGCAGGAAGACGCCGATAAGAAGCAAGAGGATACTGAAGACGTTCATACTAGAGACGTGGTAGCTGCTATCAAGGAAATCAAAGAAGAAGATCCTAGAATTGACCATAAAAGTTTGAACGTGAAAGATGTTGAAGTAGATTTTGAGGAGACAGTGTCTGAAAATCAATATGCTAGTGATGACTTTATCGGAGAAAGCATTAAGGGAAATAAAGTGGAAGTTGAAGTCTCTGATCAATCATCCATCCTATCAAGGTCAATCATTGGCTCAGAGAAAATGTTAAAAGTTTATGAAGAAGCAAAAGATTCAATGAACGATGGAGTTGAAAGTAAAGCCACAATATCAGATGGAGAGACATATAATATGATTGAAAGGCTAGAAACAAAATTTAGTGGTGGATTCTGTCATAATACCAAGGCTTCACAAAAAATTGATGATCAGATCATCATCAAATCAATCGAGGAAACTAATATAGATGAAACATCCTTATGTTATGGAGCAATTTCAGAAAATATAACTTCTAAAATCTAGAACCCTAGAGCTCCATAATTTTCCATCGCATGTGTGTCTCCAGACAATGAAGTTGTGGCGGAGTTCAGAAAAATGGAGAGTTCGAGAAACCAACATGATAAAACTCAGGTGATGATTCATATGGTTCTCAAAGGAAAACGAGGACTATTGTTGTCATGCCTCAAATCCTATTGGGGCGGACAGGCACCCGTAACCGAGGAGGCTCGGGAGAACCAACTCATAACCTTATACTTCCCATGCATACCTCTATGACAACCCAAAATTCGGACAGCATCATGTCGCATATAAAAGGAAATAATCACCTGTATAAACTCGAGCACACATATATATGTATATACAATACTTGGCCGTTGGAGCCATCACGTCTACTAACAAAACACCACCTTGACTGTACATTAGGTTTACAAAGCCTCTAAATAATACACAGAGTTTAACTGAGGTCGGGACACACCCCGCCATATAACTAACTTCTATACAATACCA
>NC_061113.1:198650222-198650977 GCF_002878395.1 Capsicum annuum
ATCAATTCAATAGTATATCACCATATCCACCTTCCATAACTCAATTACCATATCCACCTTCCACAATTCAATACAACCAAACCATGCAAAATAGTCCATAACCCTATTTTCATCACCTTTCAATAACAACCAATACATATAATCCTCTATCACACATATACATATGGAAGAGAACAAAGGCAAATAATATTCATACCTTAGAATTCACCTCTTTATTATGCAATCCTGTTTGCACAAATAATAGGTGCTGTTCGAAGCTCTCGAGATGACAAACGCAGTTATCGGATTACTTTAGAATTTCTACGGTTGAATCAAAAGTAATTTAAAGGTCAAATTTGGCTAGGGTTTGTTCTTTCTCAATGATTGATGATGAAAATGAGTTTTTGAACTCATATATATGTATATATACACATATTCCCGTCCATAATATAATAGGGAATGACCAAAATGCCTTTAAAACTTAAATAATGTCAAATCTGTCCTTTGGTGGACTATTTTGATAAGCTAAAGTAGACCAACCATAACTCTTTAATCCGATATCGAATTTGTGTAAAATTGGTATCATTAGAAATATAACTCAAAGGGCTTTCATTTCATATAAAGTAGGCCACCCAGTTCGTCCTGTACAAGGAGTTATGGTCGTTTGAAGTTGACCCTAAAAATCTATTTAGATAGGCTGAAGTAAAACGAGTATAACTCCTTACTCAGACGTTGGATTTGGATGAAACCAATTGAATTGGAAAGAAGACTCAAAG
>NC_061113.1:198651077-198661622 GCF_002878395.1 Capsicum annuum
CTTGGGTTTGTTCTTTCTCAATGATTGATGATGAAAATGAGTTTTTGAACTCATATATATGTATATATACACATATTCCCGTCCATAATATAATAGGGAATGACCAAAATGCCTTTAAAACTTAAATAATGTCAAATCTGTCCTTTGGTGGACTATTTTGATAAGCTAAAGTAGATCAACCATAACTCTTTAATCCGATATCGAATTTGTGTAAAATTGGTATCATTGGAAATATAACTCAAAGGGCTTTTATTTCATATAAAGTAGGCCACCCAGTTCGTCCTGTACAAGGAGTTATGGTCGTTTGAAGTTGACCCTAAAAATCTGTTTAGATAGGCTGAAGTAAAACGAGTATAACTCCTTACTCAGACGTTGGATTTGGATGAAACCAATTGAATTGGAAAGAAGACTCAAAGATCTTTCTTTTCATAGGTCGAAGCTCTCCCATTTCATTATATTAAGGGAGTTATGATCATTCGATTTTGACCCAAAAATTCAGCTGGCCTCAGTAGTTTATGTGTAGGAAATTTTCCTGCACATTTACTATTCCCAAATATCCCGGCCACCGTTTTATAGTTTCGAACGTGCTCGATTATATCCAAAACCTATCTGTTTTTGGAAATATTTATATAGTTGGAAAGCTTATTCAATAACCTTCTCATGGAACCATCGACGGGCAAATTTTGGTATAAATAAAATAAAAAAATTAATTCCATATAAATAAGACCAATACATGTACTTGAATACGCCAATACATGTACTTGAATACGGATTGTTGCAATTGTCAAGCTATCTCGCTATAGAGATGAAAAATTTGTCGATACATATTCGTGTCTCTTCACAGGGCAAATCATTAAAGAGAAATATTCATCATTTGAAGAAGCCAGAGGAGTCACGCATAAACTACCAAGATTTTAACTAAGGCACGGTTCAAAGCTCCACTTGAGTTCTTCTGCGACAAGTTTAGGGTAGCATCCACAAAATCACTTCAAGGGAGAGTGTGAAAAATAGTAAAGATGATTTTATGGAATCATAGATTTTCTATCAAAGCTTGTAGAATATTCTAACACAGTATTTAATTATCTCTGAGAAATATCTAGATTACTCTTAGATAGCTAGAAGATAAAAGTTGTCTAGATTGTTCTTGTAGAATTATCTAGATATTCTAGAGTAGTGATAGAAGATAAGACTCACTAGATTTTTCTTGTAGATGTATCTCGAAGGTTTTCTAGAATCATCCACCAATAAGTATAAATAGGGATGGTCTTGCACATTTGTAACCAACCAAGAAACAACCAAAAAATCAAATCAATTCAAGTAGTCTTCTTCTATACCCAGGTTTCCTTTCAATACTGTCCTTCACCTTTCTAGCTTCCTCTTCTTAGTTGAATCTTCTGATATTACGATCTTGGGCTAGCAGAAGGTCTCTCCAGTTACACCTTTCTTCTGCTATTCTCTACACTTTCGACCACGAACTAATTGAAAATTTATGTTACAAGATATGATTTTTTAATTTCATTTTTCACCAAATCAACTCACTGGAAAAACACATGATAAAAACCAGATTCTCATCAAAATACTGGAAAGCTTCTTACTTTTTCTATGAAAAAATAGTACTATTTTTTATTTCTCACTGACTCAACCAAAAAATCTATGGAAATAGTCATAGAACATCTTTTAATGATTTTTATGGGAAAATAGTAATATTTTAAGTAATTTCTGTGACTGTTTATCATGAATTTGGCACAGTTCAATTTGTAGGTGAGTCAAAAACAAACGTTACGATTTAATCTTCTTTTAAATTCGATTCACTATTTGTTTGATTACTAGGTGATGAAGGAAAACAACTAAATATGAAATAGATGAAACAAGTAAAGTACAACAAACATAGCTAGTCGAGCTTGATGCGAATATGAGTGCAACTGAGATCTAATTCGAGCTATTCGAGTCGCCGAGCGAGTAAAAAGTTATCACTAGCTTGACAAGTAGAAAAGTATAGGAAAAAATGCTTCGAGACCAAGTAAAACTGTTGTATTGAGCAAGAAAGTTAGAGATTAGATTCCTTTACAAGTGAGAATTGACAACTATTTATATGTTACAACATCAGGCTATGACCAATCATAATTCGGCAATAGATCCCCAAAGGACTACGACCTATGCTGGCGGACTTATAAATATTCCTTTGATGCTCAACTCCATACGAGCTCGCTTGAGCACCTGATCAGTGTCCTTACACATTTGTCTCTTGTCTGTCCTACATGCCACGTCACTAAGGTAACGAGTACAATAACAACAAACCCAGTGTATTCCCATATAGTGAGGTCTGGGGAGGGTAAGATGTACGCAGTCCATACCTCTGCCTCAAAAGAAGTAGAAAGTCTATTTCTGATAGACCTCCGGCTCGACACACGAAATACTACACAAATACATAGTAAAAAGGCAGCCCGGTGCACTAAATCTACTGCTATGCGCGGTGTTCGGGGAAGGGCCCCACCACAAGGGTGTATCATACGCAGCCTGACCTTGAATTTCTGCCAGAGGCTGTTTCCAAGGCTTGAACCTGTGACCTCCTGGTCACATGGCAGCAACTTTACCAGCTACTCCAAGGCTCCCCTTAACATTTACAAGAAAGCGTTTCCATTGTCATTAACTCGAGAGACTCTTCGCAGTCTCTACTCTCGTTGTTGCATCGAATCTCTGAGTTGCCTTTTCTGATTGTGCGACATGTCCTTATGCGGATTTTACCCCCATACAGTGATGAGGAAAAAAATGATAACCCCGAATAGATATAATTCAAATCTTTATCATCAATGAGCCTTAATTGTAAGTTTTATAGCAACCCTTTTAAAATTACAAAAAATAGCAATATGTATTTTGTATTTGATTAAACTGTTACTAGTTAAATACATATACAATTAAAGATTCTGTTCCTAATTTAACTCCAATCTGTTTCAATTTAATATGGGAAAAACGGTTCCTTAATTTAAGGAACATTTAATTTGATAGATTTCTTAACCTTTTACAGATATCTTTTTCTTTAATGACTGTATTTTAACCACAACCATTATTTTACAGCAACATAATTCAAAATTCAAAAACTTTTTTCATAATCTGCAACTCATATCAATTTTTTTTTTAAAAAACGACTGCTTCCAAAATTTATGTGCATCGTCTAATGTTTTGAGAAGAGTTTGATAAGACAACGCTGCAAATACAGGTATCAATAAAAAATATGATTTTGTTTGTGAATTTTCGAACTATATTTGTGAAAATCGCTGGAAAAATCGTAACAACAATAGTTTGATCAGTTCTCGAACAAAGTGGTTTGATCAATAATTTCTTTTTACAAATTAGAGTTTTCCATCACGTTATGTAGGTTGGATATTGATATACAATTATTACAGTTTATTTTGTATTTTTTTCTGTTTCAATTAAATAATTTGTTCTTGTTGGATTTCGTTTCGAAGTGTTGTATATACTAATAAGTTATTGTGTCAAATGGTTAGAACATTGTAGACCTGTAATAATCATTGATGCAAATCATCTCAAAAAACTGTATACTGGTACTTTTGTAACTGCTTATACGATGGATGGAATCGTAAGTCCTTCTTATATATTCATTTAACATTACATATCCTGCCAGCTATATGTATTTGTAAAATACATATGCAGTCTGTTTATGTGATCACTGGTAGTTACTTTTATGTATTTCAATTTACATATGCTGCCAGCTATATGTATTTAAAAAATACATATGCATTCTATTTTAAGTGTTTGACTGCATTTATTTATTTATTTTTAAATATGAAGGCCATATATTTCTAAAAATACATATTGAGACATGCAATATACATATGCAGAGTTGGTAAAACACAATTGCTAAACTGGAACAATTACAAATGTCAAATGAATAATTGTTGTTATAATTTTAATTTTATTTTAATAATTTCAGGTTATACCAGCCTAAGAGTATGTCTATACAGTACACGACAAGGATAAACATTTTATTGTTTGCCTTAAGAAAAAAAATTCTTGCCATGCATTCCAATAGGACGAGATATCGTGTGTGTATACTTATGAAGTACTTGATAGCAAGAATTTTCAAAAGGGATCATATTACTCTGACCTATACAAATAAAAAACTATGTAAAAAACATATGATCTTCCCATTTATCCTATACCACACAAAGTTGATTGAGTGATTCCATAGGAGATATTGGAGGAGATAGATTTGCCCCCAAAATACAAGCGACCCCCTGGAAAACCTGCAAAGAAGGATCGTGGAAAGTCGGAAAGAGATATGTTTGAGAAGAAAAACAAAAATTATTGTAGTTCATGTGGATTTAAAGGTCACAATTGGCGTTCATGTAGGAAATATACTAAATTATTGTTTTTTTCCATTGATTATTTTATGATTCTAAATTTTGATACAAACTTTTGATGATGTTGACTTTTTTGTAGTTAAATTGTTGCAAATGTTATCATCATGAATATATTTTATAAGACATATACCATTATTTATTTTTACGTAAAAGAGTGTACACAACACAAGTCAATTTTTTGGTATGAAAAATACATATGAGATTCTAATAAAAACGTATAGCGATCTATAAAAACTAAAAATAAGTTAACATATATTTATGTAATAAATAAAAATAATTAAAAATACATTTAATGACTTATCAATTACTTAATTAGAACTTGAAATCCATTTTTTTTTTTTAAAGAAAACATATGCAATAATCACAAATAAATATGCATTATCTTTAGATATATATGAATAACTATATATGTATAAATCATAAATACATATGCTTCATAAAAATAATAGACTTATGCAAAAATATACAACAACTTTGTATTATTTCAAAGTATATATGCATAACTGGAAAAAATATATATGCATTACTCAAAATACATATGCATTACAAAAAAATACATATTCATACAATGAAAAATATTATATGCAACCTCAACTTACCTTACGCGTATTACAAAAAAATACATATGCATACAATGAAAAATACAAATACACCATTGAAAAATACATATGATGACTGAAACATATATATTCATTACTAAAAATTAGACTCAAAACTGAAAATCACATATTCATACCAAAATATGCATAACAATACCATAAAGTAAGATCGAACAATTCTATTTCAGAAGCATAACGATCAACAATCTAACAATCACATAAAAAAATATTAAGATATCATCTTTCAACTATATCTTAGTCCTCCTAAAGTTTAATGTTGCCAAATACAACAAATAAAAATAAATTTCAAATATCATGCACTTCAGTATCTTCTGTTAGCCCAATATCCCTAAGAGGCCTCATTGGTGCTTCATCATCACTTTCAGCCTTCTCATCTTCTTTCCTCGAAGTATAATTTCACAACATTAAAATATATCTCGTGCGAAGAAGATCTGGATCAAAGTCAATATTTGAAACACAGTCACCAAAAGTAAGGCACTCAGCATATGTCACCATATATAAAAACATAGAACAAACAAATACAAAATACATATTTAACCCGTAGCAAATGCATTACATATAATTACAACATACAAAGTACATATCTTAAAAATAACAAATACATATCTCCACACTACAATTCCATATCTTAACAATAACTCTCACATAAGCAAATAATTTATCAAATGTATATATAAAATACATCTATGACCATACAGTTCAAAAAAATTAAAATACAAATGCATAAAAATTTATGAATACATGAATGATCCAAAATTTAAGTTACCAAGAAAAGAATACAACTAAACATCAAATACAAATCTTCTCAGTAACTAATACAAATATCCTACACATATCTTAAATACAAAATACATATATTAAATATGTTATACATAACAAATACAAATCTTATCAGTAACAAACCTAAATACAAAATACATATCTTAAATATATAACAGGTACATATCATCCCATTAGCAACTGCAATTTCATATCTTAACAAAACTCAAAACTATATACACACCTTATAAATTGTATATATAAAATACATATATAAACATGTTGTCCAAAAATAAAATTTTACAAATAGAAAAATACCTCTTCCACTTTCTCTTCTTCAGATTCATAATCAGATAAAAAACAGGACTTGAAATTTTACTAGATTCTTCTTTTTCATCCGACTTTTTTTTTCCACCGATTTTTAATTTTTGGGGGGTTTTGGGGATGGAGATTTTCTCAATGCTTTTCGTTTCATGATTTTCACAATCTTTTTTCGGATCATTACGCTAATTTGATCTCACCTCTACATTGCTAACACCTCCCTTAGACTGAAAATTAGTAGAAATCAAGTTAGTTTCTTCATTTTATGTTAAACCAAGACTAAATGATGGTAGTTCATCGGACCTAAAATTCATCGGTGGAATCCCACTAACTGAACTACTACAATTTGTATGTACTGGCATTATTGCGTAACTCCAAAAATTTCAAACCGCAAAAAAAAATAAAAAAAATTCGCAGAAGAAGGTTGAAAAATGCTGAAATTATTTTACAAAAAAAAAGTTATATGAAAAAAAAATAACATGCATTAACTGTAAAATCATCTTCCCTTAATTATTGGGGAACAAGTTTATCCAAATTAGAGAGCAAATAGCGATTTTGAAAAAAAAGAAGTTAGAATTGAGGAAACTGAAATAGGTAAATTGCTTGAAAATAGGGTAAATTGTTTGAAAATAGGTGAAGGAAAAGTAATTGGTGGAATTCAGAAATAGGTAAATTGCTTGAAAATAGGGTAAATTGCTTGAAAATAGGTAAAGGAAAAGCAATTGGTGGAATTCACGTGCTTAACTCTAGAAAAGTCAGAATATTACTAGTTTTGACATAAGTTGTAATTTTGAGAAAGTGTTGTTATTAATTGTAATTAACATCTTAAGGTTGCTAGTTTCTGTAATTTTTCTATAAAGTTACTTTCACTGTTAACTAGTTTTGATATATTATATCTTAATTACAAGCCCATTTTCATCAATTCTTTTAAAGAAAAAAAAAAGGAAAAAGAATCAAATATGTCTCTAAACTTGCGAAAATGTTCAGATATATCCTCCATTAAAAGTTTAGCTCACCAATGTCCTTACATTCCAAGTTTTAATTCATATATACCTCGTTGTCAAGTTTTGAGACATATATTCCATGTTGTCAAGTTTTGGGCCATATATAACCCTATCGCCGTTAATTGCTTTGCTGAAATATCTCAAAGCCTATTTTCTTAAGAAATTATATTTGTCACATCACTTTTTTATTGCAACATCACATATAATTAAATTTACCCTTTTTTTACACATTAAACATCCATCAAATGGTCTTATCTACCTCACAATCTCTTTAATTTTTTTCTAATTTTTCAAAATCCCTTTATTGTATTTTAGATTCTTACATAACCACTCCTCTCGTAACTATATATATACACATACTATTATCGTGCTACCTTCCTAAACTTCTTTTCTTTTGCATGCACCTTGATCGAAGTGTAGAAGACATGTGGCGCAAGCGGCCAGCATGACTCATGCAACTGCTTCCAAATCGCACGAAATGGTCACTTTGCTACATGACTTTCAGGAGAAAGAATTTTTGTCTTTACAAACTTTTTTTTTTTGTTTTATGTCTTTTGGAAGGGGTTTTATTTTTATATATAAACGATATTTATTTTTTTTCATAAAATATTTGGAAAGATTATTTTCTATTTAAATTATAAAAGGAAAAGAGATCTCATTTCCTCGTGATTTTTGTTAATAGATTTGTCAAAATCTTAAACAACAGAGAAACAAGGGTCCATTTTCTTCTAATATATTTTATATTTTTTTATTTAGACTTTAATATGTCGATCAATTGGCCAAATCATATCAATAATATTATGTTTTATTATAATTTTATTTGCCATTTGATTTATCATCATAATGATTTACAACTATTAACTTTTAGATGATGCCCTATTAATTTTGATCCCAATAATTTTCTCATGATTTTTTTCAATGAATGTGTCAAAATATTAAACAGCAGATTAAAAAGGACCATTAAGGGAGTGCAACGTTAGTGCACTTTTATGCTCTATAACTTGAAATAATGTTATTGATTTATCATATTTTAGGTTTTAGAAAAGAAAGTGGATTCTTAACATTTTATTGTACATCTACTTGCTAGCTAGCTAGATGAAATTACATATGGTAAAATATAATAAATCAATTTTCCTTGACCTTATTAGTTATGGAAAGATTAATATCCTGATTGGTTAATGTGTTGTTCCCTTCATCTTGACATCAAAAACTATCCTTCAACCAAGAAATGGCCACACAATCACTTTATATACAATTGTTACATATAAATTTGTCATAAGGTCGAAAAATACGTGAAGCACTTTAACTTGTAATTTAGATTTTAAATATATAGATGTGTTTTTAAATAAAAAATAAGCTTCTAAAGACATGTAATGTAATTTAATAATGAATGCATCGAACGATAAGATCCAGATGTTGTCACTTCTATTTAGGTTTCGAATACAACTTCAAATTATAAACTAATCTGAAAACAAAGATGATTGTGAATGCGTTATTAAGAATATAGCCTTAATCAGCAATGTAATGAAAGAAAAAATTGAAGTGAAAGAATATCAATATATTATGTAATGAAAGAGAAAATTGGAATATATTCTAATATATAGAAGAGGCTTGGAAGCAGGAGACGGTCGTCATGCCTGCTTCCTCCGTGATTTTATCATATTATCTCTAATTAATTATTATATATTATTTAAGTATTAAAAATTAATAATATTTAACAAAAATATAAAATAGACATTTATGACATGTTTGTTTCAGCTGCTTCAACCGTAATTTTACTATTTCATCCCTAATTAATTATTATAGGTCATTTAAGTATTAATCCGTGATTTTATAATATCACCCCTAATTAATTATTATATGTCATTTAAGTATTAAAAATTAATAATATTTAACAAAAAATAAAATACACATTTATGACATTTTAGAGGCTTGGCAGCAGGAGGCGGTCGTCATGCCATCTTGCTTCGTGATTTTACCATATCATCCCTAATTAATTATTATATGTTATTTAAGTATTAAAACATTAATAATATTTAACAACAATATAAAATAGACATTTATGACATATCAACTTCAGCTGATTCAACTGTAATTTTACTATTTTATCCCTAATTAATTACTATAGGCCATTTAAGTATTAATCCGTGATTTTACTATATCACCCCTGATTAATTATTATATGTCATTTAAGTATTAAAATTTAATAATATTTAACAAAAAGTAAAATACACATTTATGACATGTCTGCTTCAGTTGCTTCAACCGTAATTTAATTATTTCATCCCTAATCAATTACTATAAGTCATTTAAGTACTAAAAAAATTAATAATATTTAATAAAAAATATAAAATAAACAAAAAAAATGATAAACAAACTATTGAAATTTTAAATTAATTTGACATCTTATATAAGACCTGTCTAAACTTTTTCACAACTAATTTTTATATTAGTTTTATTATACCACTTCTAATAAGTTATTTCCTAATTGATTATTATATGTCATTTACCTATTAAAAAATTAATAATATTTCATAAAAAAAAGTAAAATAGACATTTTTGACATGTTTGCTTCAGTTTTTCAACCGTAATTTTACTATTTTATCCCTAATTAATTATTACAAGTCATCTAAATATTCAAAAAATATTTAATAAAAAATAAAATAAACAAAAAGAAGATAAATTAGTTATTGATATTTTAAATTAACTTGACATAATATATGAGGCCCGCTTAAATTTTTTTCACAACTATTTTTTATAGTAATTTTATTGTATCACTTCTAATAAGTTATTATGAGTCATTTAAGACGTGTCTACTTCGGAACTTCAATCGTGATAGTTGATTGACTCTCAAAATTATATCAGTGTCACTTAAATTGAAATAGAAGAAAAAATATTATAAATTTCAGTAATTAAAAATTTAAATTATTCTAAAAATATAATAGACTATCAATGATACAAAACTTTGTACAAGGAGAGTATTATAAATTATAATGGCTAACAACTTAAAATAGTAAATTACAATGTCAAAAAACTATTATAAATTACAATATCTAACAACTTAAAATATCTAAAAAAATATTTAAAATATAATTAATTAGCAAAATTTTATTTGTATCATATAAATTGAGACTAAAAAATAATATATAGAAGAGGCTTGGAAGCAAGAGGCGATCGTCATGCCTATTTCCTCCGTGATTTTACCATATCATCCCTAATTAATTATTATATGTTATTTAAGTCTTAAAAAATTATTAATATTTAACAAAAATATAAAATAGACATTTCTGACATGTCTGCTTCAGCTGCTTCAACCGTAATTTTACTATTTCATCCCTAATTAATTACTATAGATCATTTAAGTATTAATCTGTGATTTTGCTAAATCACCCCTAATCAATTATTATATGTAATTTAAGTATTAAAAATTAATAATATTTAACAAAAAATAAAATACAC
>NC_061113.1:198664622-198681241 GCF_002878395.1 Capsicum annuum
AAACCTTTTTCGTTAACTAAACATAAAGGGAAAAAGTCAAAACATCATCAACAACAACAACAACAAACCCAGTGTATTCCCACCTAGTGGGGTCTGGGGGGGTAAGATGTACGCAGTCCATACCTCTACCTCTGATGAAGTAGAAAGGATGTTTCCAATAGACCCCCGGCTCAAGACACGAGATACCACACAAACACATAGTGCAGCACTGAAGCAGATTACATAACATAAATACGGCACCCATAAGTAATATAAAGCAGAGAAAAGCAGGGGAAAGCACACAGATTCGTAATACAACACGGAACACGGAACACGAAATCATGACAAGAATAAAACCCCCACCAAGTAATTCCCTACACTAGCGACCCGAACTAGCCCTAATCCTTTGTCGTAATTTGCGTCCTCCAGACCTTCCTATCTAGGGTCATGTCCTCGATGAGCTGTACAAATATTAATAAAAACCTTCGACATGCCATTTTAACATCACTTCTCAAAAGTGTCAATTCATTATCTGAGCTCGACTGACAACATTCTTGTTTACTGGTGCTAGGCAAATCAACAGAGTGCATAACCGCATCCACAGGTTTGAAATCAGGTAATTGAAAGATTATTTTTTCAAGAACTGTCGGTGTAATGTTACGCAACACAACCTGCACATACAAAACAACACTCGACATTTAAGAAGCACATAACAATTTAACAAAACATATATAAATTATAATTTAAAATAACGATATACCTGTTTTTGCCTAATATAAAAAAATGCAGACTTGACCTCCTTGTTTGTTGGTCTATAATTTACAAATCAATTCAATATACGTGGTACACCATCGCCCACTCGGTCAGCAAGATGGCCATCGGCATAAGGACAACACTCATAAAACCAACACTAAATGTAAGAGGGAAACCAGCACAATGATACATAGTTTTTTGCTGATAAACCTTAGACTTCATTGACTCCAACATTCGACAAAAACATAATTTTTCCCAAGAAAATGTTTCATAGTTCTCAAATTCGACAAATAAGAAATCATTCTTAGTTATAACATAACTATACGTGATAGAAAAAATAAAGGAATAAATGAAGAACAAAATAGAAATTTGTAAAGCATCTTCATCACATCGCCACTTTTTATCCATGAAACACTCTTCTAAATCAAACTTTGTGATCCTGGACTTTCCTGGAAAATACAACTCCATCAGCTTACTTTCTTTAGTAACATCAAACTCATTATTGTAATTTCCAATACATTTTAAGCCACTAATTATAGCAAACTCTTGTAAGCCAAATCGTAACCTAGTGTTATTCACTTTAATCCATATTTCATCATCTCTCTCACAAACAAGTTTCCTAAGCAATATTCTATGGATAAGTTGATTTTGAGGAAAAACACTTGGTAAAGATAAAAAATACCCAAAGTAACTATTCTTAAACAAATCAAGTTGTTTCTTGTCCAACTTAGATTTCAAGGCAGTCACAATACCACAGTTTGTGTGCACGCTGAGCTGGCACTTATAATGATCATATGGATGAAGAAACAAATCCCAAAACTGCAATACGTAAGTGTACTTTTTAGGTATAAATATTTCAAAAATCTACATACACTACTCATACAGTATTCATTACAACAGTGTTGCCAATTCTACCCAGTTACAATATAAATATTCAAACTATACACAGTTCTTATACAATCCTGATACAAATAGTTATACAGACAATGTACACTAAATTTCACAAAAATCACTACCCAATATATTTCATATACAACACTGACACATATTATATAAAACAATAACACACATATTTCAAACATACACTAATTTCACAAAAATCACTACCCAATATATTTCATATACAATACTGACACATATTATATACAACAATAACACACATATTGCAAACATACATAAATTCTACATAAAAAAAGTGAACATCTATCAGACATAATTAATACATAGAAAGCACAAATAATGTACCTCAAAATCAGTTAATTTGGATATTTTTCTCTTCCAGGGAGCTTTTTTACTTTTCTTTTTGGATGATTGAGCATCATCTTCTCCGAAAAAATGATCGATTCTTTTTTTTCATTTTTTTGGAGGAACAAGAGTATCTACTTCATCATTCACACTTATCTTCTCCTTTCCTTTAGATATTTTTTTAGAAGAACAAGAGTATCTCCTTCATCATTCACAGTTATCTTCTTCTTTCCTTTAGATGAATTACCATCATCTTCATTATTTTTTAAATCACTATTTTTTTTTATTTTTTTCCAAATAACAACAAGATCTGAATCATCACTCACATATGTATGTGCCTTTTTTTTTGACTGATTTTTTTTGTTTCACCATTGATGGATCACCTACTAATTTACCTTGAGACCTAGTAATTCGAGTAGGACTACCATGAACATTCTTCAAATCCTTCAATCAAACATCACGATTTGTTAAATCTTCAAAATCATCATCAATAACAACGAAATTAGGATCATATCTTATACCTTTACCAGCTAATTTCGTATCAATACTAACATTTTTCTTGATTTTCATCACTACAAACGTCGGAAAACCCTAATCGAAAAGAACAGACGGAATAGGTAAGGGAACTGTAGGTATCAATTATTTTTTCTTTTTTTTTGGAAAAAGGACAACTGCAAACCTTTATCCTTTAGCGTGTAGCTTATTAAAATAAAGGGTAGGTATCAGTTATTTCTTTTTTCGGGAAAAGGACAACTGTAAACCTTAGTGTGTGGCTTATTAAAACAAAGGGCTAATAAATGGCATTAAAAACAGTGGAAGTGTTACTTTTGTCCAAAACAAAAAACATGAGGTATTATTTTCCATTATTTTTCAAAAGAGCTACGTGATGTCCTTTTTCCTACAATTATATGTCGAGATTAATTAGTTGTGTGAGGATCAATAACCCAATATGAAAAAATTAGTTATGCAGAATTAATTAGTTATTCATTTACAATTAGTAATTTTTAATTTTCTATCTTAGATAAAATAATATATAAATTCTTTCATAACTTATGTATGTATTATATTAAAAAGAAACACATGAACCAAAAATTGTATTAGAAATGCTATATTTTATATGAAAAAGAGAAAGAACTGATTGATATATTAGGAGTAATTGTATAACGTATGCTAATTTCTGTATTGAGATTAATTTTCTCCATTTTTATAGCCAAACAATGTACAATTGGGAAATTTCTAATTCATACAAGTGTTAACTTATAGACTTTTTTACAACATAATAAAATTACAGTATTATATGTTTAACATTTTATAACGAATTATTAGTCTTATTTTAAAGTATTTACGCTAATTAATCTCACTTAGCTTACTATGATTTATTGCATTTATTATAATCATTTAACCCCGACGGCATAATAATATTACACAGCCAATATAGCTAGAGAAGTTAGTGTATCACATGCATTAGAACCAAAACCATTTAATAAAAATCTTGACAATATAATCCTATTATTAGGTGCGAGACGATCGAAAACATCTTACCACATCAATGATTCTATGTGTACCACATTTATGGCCAATTATAATTTGATTAGAATCTTCCCTTTAGATGGTTATCACACATTCAAGCAAGACCAAAAAATTAATGTTAGTTGTGTCACATGCATGATGCACTACAAGAAACTAACATTCTCCAAAAGTTTGACATTTCAAAAAGAAAACTATCGGAAGTGATAGTGATAATACAATAAATATAATGATCAAATAATGAGTAAATTTTATTCATGATCACTTAGCTTTGCGTTTGTTACACAAAAGTTACTTTTTTTCATTTATTACACAAAAGTTATTTTACTTTGCTTCGGCTATCACAAAAGTCACTATGACCGAATTTTATAATAATACCACAGGAAAAATGATGTGACAACCTTAATTAGTTCTTAATTTTAATTTAAGAGAATATAATTTATTACCCATATCTCACTACAAAAAAGAGGTCAAATTGCGGAGGTTAATTATACGATTTGCGGGGGTTTTAAACACCTGCAAAATGTAATTCTGACGGTTTTGCAAAACTCCCACAATTCGAGCCGTCACAAACAATTTGCAGCGATTTTTTTCCACACCCATAATTAATTTGCGGCGGTTATTTTGCGGTGGTTGACCCCCGTTACTCTAAATTTAATTATTTTTATAATAAATTTTTATTTAAAAGTTGCGGGGGTTTAAAACCTCCGTAATTTAAAAAAAAATTAGTAGGCCCATCAATTTTCAATAACTAATTATAGATTCTAATTTTAGCTCAAATTTAATTGTTCCTTTAGACATAACCTACCATCCAATATTTGTTCAATTTATATATCTTTAATACAACATGAGTAATTAAACATTGTACTTGACAAGCATATCAAAAATACATTGAACATTAAACTTCAAAATTTAATTTTCAACACTAACATCTTCAAACTTCAAATTTTCAACATTAACTAGTATCTTCAAACTCCAGAATCAAATTTAAACACAAAAACTTCAATATTCTAAGATTCACTCTAACCACACAATTACATCATCATAATTGAATATTCAAGACAAATACAATGAAATCAAAGAATGTCATTAGGATTATTATCATTACGTGATATCTTTGCATCCATGGGCAAAATGGACAGAGGCGGAGCTAGAATTTCAACGAAGAGGGTTCCATATTCAAAGAAAACTTAGGATTTCAACTAAAGGGGTTCCATATTCAAAGAAAACTCGGTCGAAGGGGGGTTCAACACCTACTATAACCACATAAAAAATAATTTTAATCATGTATAAATAGTATATTTTTCCGTCGAAGAGGGTTCGGCCAAACCCCCGAACAGAAGGCTGGATCCGCCCCTGAAAATAGGTCCACTAGCCGCATCACTTGACTACATAAAAATGCAAAGTATAAAAATCAATCAATAAATCGCTTTTAATATAAGTAAATGGGACATTAAGTGAGTCAGGCTTAGCAATCTGAATAAATATATTATGCAAACAATATAATTATTCATAAGGAATTATAAAACAACACCAAGAAAAATCTAAAGTAAGAGTATCTATATCATGTTTATTCTGTTGTAAAGCAACTAACAGAATGATGTTTATCATCAATATCATGTTTGTCTTGGAAACTACAATACACAGAAATTATTTGTTCTCTTAAATAAGAGACTGTCCAAAGAGAGCACGATCATGCTAAGAGAGAAAAACAGGCATGACATTCATCATCACAAGAAAAATGACAAAATAGCTCATATATTATCTCTATCCCTAACTATAGATAAATTGCAAACCTTTCCCACACTATAAATGAGTATACTCTCATTTTCTAATCTTCAACTTTATTTTTACTATCAACTCCGAGTAGTTCAAACAAAATAGTACATAGAAATAGATACCAATCCATTTCAGAAACAAAAGTCATAGCATATCTTGTTCTACTTATGTTACGTGTACGAGCTATCAAAATTGTAATGCTCTTACCATGTGAATAGTCAAAAAATCGTGACAGTAGACACAATTGTCATTAAGATCTCTCTTGCGATTAAACAAATGACACTTTTTTTCCCTAACTGTTACTCATATTTTTCCTGCCAAAGAATATAAGAAAGTAGTTAATAAAAACAACACATGGTACTCGACTAATCTATGCATCGTAACAACAAAGGAAATGAGATATTTGCTCAAATGAAAATAACTTATGATCAAAAATACAAAAAATAAAAATTGCAGTGTATAGGCTCAGAAGCATATTTTTACTCCAAATGCACTTCTGTTCTTTGTATTAAATTAAGGAAGTCAATAAGTTCTTTAACGCTAGTGCTAGAGAGAAAAGGCACTAATTTTTCATGACATACGGGTACACACTTAAACATTAACACACATAGAATTCAAAAGTCAAAGTTAAAAGGGAACGAAAATTATGTGAAATCAGTGTTTTCTAGAAAAACAACAAGCCACAGTGGATCTTGAGGATCTTTATAGGTACAAAGCATCTGACGAAGCTTCAATGCATTAGCCTCCCATCTTCTCTCAACAGGTATGAACTCCATGATATGAAAAACCCATCCAAACATAGACAATTTCATCAAGCTTCTCTTAAGTATATATCTGAGAGAACACTGACAAGAGAGAGAAGTAACCAGGTAGTAACATAAATTCAAACACTGACAAGTAAAAAACTCTATGCTGAAACATGAATTAACTATATTCTTTTAGAAATTTGAACATTGTTACAAATGGAATTACCAAAGAATCCTGGCAGTCTTGAATAAAAGTAAGAGGCACTTACATCAAGAAAGAGTCCCAAATCTGCTTCAGGCATAGCACATACCTATAGGAAAAATGAACATGAGAATATGTTGACATTAAGTTTGTGCTACTGGTTTATACATAGCAAACACCAACCAAGTTTGAAAGAGGGTAAGTATAACTGCCAAGGAAAAAATAAGCTCTCAATTCAATTCCATATATAAGAGTTAAAGCTCTTGAAGATTTACGGTCTGTAAGCTAATTTTCATCTAATTTTTATAAAACCATTCTACGTGAAGTTTAGATATTGTTTCATTCCACAAAATGTAACGAGATACATATCAAGTAAATATTAGTTAGTGTGTTCAAATTTAAAAAGGAAAGCAAGATAGCTAGATTGAAGAATTGAATCCTATATTACTCAAAGAGATATAATACCGACTTCTCTGTTGCAACTCAAAATCTACTATGTACAGAAAGGCTAAGTCTCACTCCCATGACAATTCCATTAAGGATGGAAACCTTCAAAGGGAAGTCCAAATAAGATTAACAAATTCCTCAAAGAATTATATCACAAAACTAAAATTACAAATAACCTAAGTTAACCTGGGTTTACTATATGTTGCAATCACATAGTTAAGGGTGAATTGTTCACGGACATGATCAACAACCAGTTTCCAGTTACCTGACAACATAAATAAATAATAAAGATTGTAATTTCTCATTTTTTTTATGCTTAAGCGATATGTACTTAAATACTAAATTGTTGAAAATTTTCAGAACATCATCTAAATAGAGCATAGTTGGGTGGCACAAACATTCTTAAAAGTCATAGTCTCAGGCTTACTCATAAGCATCGAATAAGACACACAAAAAAAATGGTATATGTGCAGATTTTTTCAGTGTTCAACCATTTGACGCGCATATCCTAAATGTGATTTTAAGACCGTTCAATAATGGCCATATTTTCAGGTGCACTTCTTTCTCTGTCTATTCTATTTCTTCTACAATGTAAAGGACAAACTAGCAGTGTAAGCTTCAAAAGTACAGTTAATTTAAGGAAGAAGGTTACCAGCCCACGAAATCGGTTGCTCAAACTATTCTTGGTAATATGCTACACATTCAAGTTGGCATAACTTAGCCAATTCACCCAACTTTTAAATTCTAATTGGTGGTACGAAAGAAGATTGCATTGACACTTATCCTAAGAGTAGGGGTGTACAGATCAAACCGTAAAGTCAAACCAAACCAAAGAACCAAACCAAACCGAGGAAAAAAACCGACTTATGGTTTAGTTTGGTTGGTTTGGCATTTGAAAAAACCCGACCATTCTTGGTTTGGTTTGGTGTTAACAAAAAAAAAGTCAAACCGAACTCAAATCAAACCAACATAATATATATATATATGTGTGTGTGTGTGTGTGTGTGTATGCATGTATATAATTTAACTTTTTATACATAAAATATTAATTATAATCTACTTTTGCAATTAGTTTTATTAATTTTCAATATTTAGAAAGTAGATGTATATATATATATATATATATATATATATATATATATATATATATATGTATATTCATATTTGCGCATTTAAGTTGTAATATTTACTAAAAATTACACAAATACACAACTTATGTTTCCAATATTACAAAAAATCTCAACTCCCTAAACATATTACAAAAATTCCAGCATATACACAGAATGTTATGTATATGTCGGTTATATTATGTATATTAATAGGGAGAGAGAGTAAAGTAATTAAAAATGTAGGAGAGAGTGTAATTAGTTCCAAAAGGGTTGGTATTTATGTTATTTATACTAATATTTATCCATTAATTGCTGATAAAATGATCCAAAATCCAATATAAACTTAAAATCTACACTTTTCATTCTTTATCTTATTTTTTAGTTTCAAGAGTGTTTTTCACTCCTCAATTTTTAATAATTGTGGTTTATCATTAGCACATGAGTGAAAATATACTTGATCTAAATTTCAATCACAATATAATTGTAAAAAATAAAGATTATAAGAAAAACCAAAAAAAACCGAAAGAACTGACTAAAACCTGAACCGTAAAAACCGATTTTATGTTGGTTTGATTTGGTTTATATTTTTAATAAATCGACATAATTGGTTTGATTTTTTTTCAATAGATAACCAAACCAACGCGACCTATGTACACCCCTACCTAAGAGCATTGAGGCATATCCTAATACTGTTTTACCTTTTCAACCTTGATTGTGACTGTTATTTTCAGCTGCTTCAATATACGCCTTTGAATTTGCTAAATCCTTCGTGAAAGCATCCAAGCAAGCATTTTTTATTGCTTCTTGTCTTGCTAAATTGGTTGTACGCTCTTCTTGAAACAAAATCAACCATTGTGCTAATTGTTGTTGGATTAGATCCCCATAATGTGTGTGATACTAAGTTATTTAAATTCAGTTATGGTACGCTGCAAGATGAAATCACATGCTCTCTTTCTACGACTATGGTGCTAATTCATTAAAATAAAATCACATGCTTCGACCATATCTTGTTTTTTCTTTCTTCTGCTAAATTATTTCAAACATTTTGCTAATTGAGGAAGAAAAAGTTGTACAAAAAGGGGAAATTAGCATCATAAAATAACCAACAAGAAGATATAACAGTCTCAATATTAGGGAAGACATACCATTTGATACTGCTGGAAGTGCTGCATTAGAATCTATTTCATCAAAATTAGGAACAACACCTTCTTGTGACTCAATAGAGTAAGTTGAACAAGTTAATGATGGGACATTCAAAGTGTCAACACCATAAAAGGCCATAAAAGGCTCAATCAGCAAGTCTCTACCATTCCGCAACTATCCAAAATATGCATCCAATCAAAAACACTGACATATTGGCAAACAAACACCAAAATATACAACATGTAAATCTCCTTCCAAAAGATAAGCCATCGTGTAATTCACTGGCAGAATATACTTATCCTAATAAGTTTAAGCGTTGGATAGATTAAAACCCCAATATAGCCTAGCTCTTAGTTTCCAGAACTAACAACAAAGTGTAATCCACAAATATGATCGGGAAGGGTAGTGTGTACACAAATCTTAGCCTACCCTTGACTCTTGGCTAAAAAAAATTGTAAAAAAAGTTATTAGCAACAACTAGAAACAATAACATGATAAAACGGCAATCGAAGCTTATGAAACAACAGGTAGTAACAAAAATCTAAGATTACATAATCAATTTCTTGATAAACAAAGCTATAATAACAAAATTAACACAGTAAACCTAAAAACCAAGTCAAAAATTTTGGCAATACCAGTGACCGCGGTAGGTTCTTCGAAGGGAAATAAATTTTCCAATTCCAACAAATAAGGACTACAATACAGTGACCGCAAACAAGGAACAATAAAATTTTCAAAGAAAGAAGGGAAAAATTATTAGTAGGTTCTTCGAAGATGGCTCATTTGGGGGAGAAATGAAAGAAGGGTCAATTTAAAAAAAAAGAGGGAAATATTTTGGCCAATTAAAATAAAAGAGGGAAAATATTTGGCTAATTAAAAAAGAAAAGCGGGAAAATATTTTATTTTATGGCATATTCACTATTTTTCTATTGATAGCGGTGGTTTAAAACCCCTCAATTTATAGCGGGGGTTTAAAACTCCCTAATTTATAGTGGGGGTTTTATAGCAGGGGTTTAAAACACCCACAAATTTATAAATTTTAGCGACAGATTTTTAATCTCCACATTTTATATAATTTTGCGGGGGTTAAAATAACCGCCGCAAATAAACCTCTGCAATTTTACCTATTTTTTGTAGTGTCTTGACCCTTTTTATATGTATCTAACCCAATTTTACTTATGAATTATATAATGGAAGAATATCAATTTCTTAATAGATTATATTACCTAGTGAAGACTATTTTCATAAAAATGAATTGGTTGATATTTTTATGAAACTAACATTATGCTTATATATAAGGGAGGATATTAAAACTTCATAGTCCTCACAATGACACTATGCTAGTTTTAATTTTCTTAAAAACTTCTAAAATTGAGACATGTGTTGATAAGTTATTTTTCTTCTCTAAAATTATGACATGTAATTGATAAGATTATGATAATTTTAGTTTTTAAAAATCCTCTAAAATTCTGACATTTGGTTGGTAAATTACTTTTCTAATCTAAAATTATGATGTGTAATTGATAACATTTCTTTCTCCTTCTAAAATTGTGGCATGTTATTGATAAAATTACTTTTCTCCCTTTAAAATTGTGACATGTAGTTGGTAAAATTATTTTTTTTCATGCATTATTTTCTTGCCACTTGGACCTTTGCATTCGGTATATCATAATAATATGATAAACTACTCTATTTATTGAGTTTGTTTTCATACTTTTAATTATTTGACTAATCGATTTATTCTATTAGAAGTTTTCATTATAATATTCAATTTCTGGTAAATTATACATTGTTTATTTAATTCAACTTATCAATATAAAAATTAAATATTCAATAATTTATTTTATCTATTAAACTACTTATATTTTTATGACTTTTATTAACACAACAACCAACAACATTATTTGTACAAATTTTGACAATACTTATAATTTTATTTTGAAATCATCTTTAACATGTTGATTTATCTTCAGAGAATTAAAATAATCTTTAAAAAAAAATATTATACATGTATTTCTATTTTATGTGCTTTGTAGAATTTATCTTGTTTATTATTCTTTTTCAATGAACCTTTTTGGAAGATGAATGCAATACTATGAGATGTTTCATAAAAATATCAATCAATTTTTTTTTTATGAAAATAGTCATCACTAGGTAGCCGAGTCTATTAAGAAATTGATATTCTGACGTTACATAATTCATAAGGAAAATTAGATTATGCACATATAAAAAGGATCAAGATATATGTAATATATTATATTCTCTTAAATTAAAATGAAGAATTAATCAGGGTTGTCAAATCAGTTTTCCGGTGGAATTATTGTAAATCTGGTCATAGTAATTTTTATGATGATCGGATCAAAGTAAAATGATTTTTATATAATGAATGAAAAAAAATTGACTTTTACATAATAAACACAAAATTAAATGACCATGAATGAAATTTACTTATCAAATAAAAGGACAAATGAAGCCAGAATTGCTTTGCCCACAAGGAAAAATACAGTTGGCTGCCATCTTCCCTCCTAGCTTTTCTTATTTATGCATGGTCCCAACTCTAATGTATACTTTCTATTTGGCGCCCCGTTCTTCTTTTTAACTCGAACTGTGTTACACGACCCTCCTTTTTGCTATAATAATTGAGCGGGATTGGAAAGTGCGAGACTGTCACGAAAAATATCAAATTAATGCAAGAGGCTAGCTTTATGGGTGGTATCGAAGTGAAAATATTAGTAATTGTTTGGCCATAAAAGTTATTCACTTTTTTCTGAAAATTATTTCACTTTAAGGTGTGTTTGGTATGATGGAAATGTTTTCTAGAAATATTTTCCTATTTTCCCTTGTTTGGTTGTAATATAACTTTAGGAAAATATTTTTCAAATGAACTCATTTTCCTCTATTTGAAAGAAAATGACTTCCCTCATGGCCAAGGAATTCATTTTCTAGAAAATATTGAAATGTGACTTATGAGAACTTGAAACCAAAATATGAATAAAGTGACCAAAATAGGTCACCTATTTAATAAGTTACCAAAATAGGCTAAACGTAATAATTTATTACGTTTTATACTTTTTTTAACGGTTTGTTAGCGAATGTGTACAATAGAAAAGTTTTAGTAACATAGTAATAATTTATTACGTTTACATGATTTATGAGTAAATTCCCTAGATGGTCACCCATGTTAGGAAAATTGCCTACAAATATCATTTTTGTTTCATGTAGGACAAGAATATCATTCAACTCTTTCTATTTTCCTTAAAATAAACTTAACACCTCAAAAATCTTCTCTCTCCTACTTGGAAATCAATGTCATTAAAATTTCTTTCTTTTTTTGATAAATAGATCTATTTAACTTATCAAACTTATTTAACTAAAATTTTATCTTAATTCTTATTTTTAAAAATAATACACATGATATACTAATCATTGAAGATTAATTTAATTACACCAAAAACTTGAATTATTTTATTTGATATGTACTTTTCAAAGTTTCTTTTATTTACTTATTTATTTCACCACTTAATAATATTTAAAACTCAAGTACTTATAAAAATTGGTACTCATTTAATTTTTTTATTATTTATTTTATATATTAAAAATTCTTAAAATGTAAAAGAAATAAAACAATGGATTTCATATTTTAGACATTAAATTTGTTATTTATATGAGCATAAAAGAATAAAATCTACTTTTTGGAATTATACAAAAGAATTTTTGGATTAATATAATCCAAAGATATTATATTTCCTTCAAATATAAAGTAATAGAGAATAAAAGAATATAATTTGTTATTTAAATGTATTGATGACAAACCTACGATTTTTTTGCTGCCAAACAAAATTCAATAAAAAAAAAATTTAATATGTATTATTACCTAGAAAATTTAATTTGGACATAGATTACTTGTAATTTTTTATGTAAGATAATTTTTGATAAATATATAGTGAAAAAATATTTTTTTCTGCAGATTTTTTACAAGTAATTTCCTATAAAAAAAATCATTAAATCCGTAAGATAAAGACATAAATTTAGGGAAAAAAATATTTTTTTTAATTTAGTTTCTTCACTTTTTCCTGTGATCATTATATTTAGATTTTATTTTATTATACAATTAAACACTAATTTAAATCCGTACTTCATTCTAAATCCATCAAAAGCAAAGAAGAATTGATAGAGTAATATTTTAAAAATCCATTTGTAATATTACTGAAGAAGGTATCATTCTGTTAATATTTCTTAAAAATTTTAATTTGTTTCAAGACTACATAATTTTTTCTTTCCTTCAAAAAAGTTGATTTTATTTTTTTATTCTCATATAAATAACAAACTTAATGTCTAAAATATGAAATCCATCGTTTTATTTCTTTTACATTTTAAGAATTTTTAGTATATAAAATAAACAACAAAAAAATTATTGTACCAATTCGTATAAGTACTTGTATTTTAAAACTATTATTAATTGGTGAGATAAATAAGTAAATAAAAGAAACTTTGAAGATCACATATCAAATAAAATATCCTAAGATTTTGGTGTAAATAGATTAATTTTCAATTATCAATATATCATGTGTAATTTTTTTATAAAAAAGAATTAGGATAAAACTTTAATTAAATAAGTTTGATAAGTTATACATTTATAAAAAAAAAAAAAAGAAATTCTAATGACATGACATTCCAAGTAGGAGAGAGAAAGATTTTGAGATGATAAGTATATTTTAAGGAAAAAAAGAAAAGTTGGATGATATTCTTGTCCTAAATAAAACAAAAGTGATATTTGTAGGCAATTATCCAAACATGGGTGACCATTCATGGAATTTACTCCATGATTTAACATAAAGAAGTGATGTAATAGTATACTGAGTTTTTTTAACAAAAAAAATTAAAACTTTATAACTTTTTTAACTTTTATAAATTAAAACTTTTTATTACAATTTATAAATTATAACTTTTTATTATGTTTCTTACCAAAAGTTTTTTTAAAAAAAGTTATTGCGTTGTTTTATCAAATCAAGTACCACCTAACTCGGGGGTTTGGGCCATAGGTGACAAAAGAGTTTTAAAATGAGGTGTATGTGACACAAGTCTTAATAATTGAGTAGAGGTGACAATTACTTCATTATGATTTAAGAAAGTTTGGAAATTTTCAAAATAACCCACAAGTTTTTAAATTTATACTTTGATTCAAATGTTAGTTAATATATAATGGAGAACGAAGGAAAAAAAGACGTCTTTTTCTCTCTCCTCATCTGTTGTTATTTTCTCTCTCTTCGCGATATTTGTTGTTCATTGTTGTTGCTGCTTTATTCATCATCTTCTGATTCATTATTATTATCTTATACTTCATTATCAACTTCATATTCTTCTTGTTGACCATTGTTGTTATTGTTGTTGTTAGCCCAACTGCTGCTCTTTGACCAAATTCTTATGTCAAATTTTGTTTTGTAAATCACTTTCAACTTTGGAATTTACTTGAGATGAGACTTTGGTAAGTCAGATTATGCTTTTTAGTTGAATCTGGGTAACTGCTAGTATTTTTTTTCAACAATAGTTTGCACGCGAACATGAATGCAATACAAGAGCAATCTGTTTAAACAAATCCATTATCTGCGGCACCAGATAAATGTTCTGTTGTAACAGTAGCTCATGTTGGATTCATGTTTAAGGGTTCTAGGTGCCCGTAATATGATTATGAATCGAATAGAAGGGTATTCTGTTGCACCAGATTAGTAATTTGTTTCAACAGATAAATAATCTGTTTCATCAGATTACTAATATGTTTCGAACAACAAAATACAACTCCTGTCACACACAAAACCTAACAGATAACTCATATGTTCTTGCTATTGATACTGGAATCAAATTATTCCTTAATTGTAGACATGTCATTCGTTAAGAAATAAAAATAGACAACACGGAAATTAAATAAGAAATAAAAAGTCAAGTGCATCAAACATAATTTTTTATAAAACAAACAAAAAAAATACATAGATAACAGAGAAAAAAGCTTAATTATTATTATCATCATTATTATTTGTATGGTCAGCCGACCAATCTTCAAAGGGCAGCACAGCGCCCTCCGCAGCCTGCGGATCTCCCGCAGCATCCTTACTCTGACGGCGGTCAATTCCCAATGCATGTCATGAACCTCCTTTTGCAGTTCCCTCATGGAGTCTCGTAAAACAGCGACATCCCATACAGGATCAGTCATATCTAAAAAATGCGTAAGTTGACAAAACACACACATAAACATAAAGGTAAAGAAAAGAAAGAATTTGAATGTAATGTAATATAATACAACGTTTATTTACACAAAAATCAAGAAAAAAACTTACCGGAGACAGAAAAAAACTATCAAGTCCTTAAAGAGAAAGTAGTTGAAGGTGTAACAAGAGTGAGGAATAAATAGTGTGTAGTAAAACGAACGATTGAGTAAGGAGGGACCTATTTATAGAGGATTAAACTTGAATGATTTAGGCAAAAAATTGCAGCTGTTCACCTTCATTTATTAATGACATTCTTGATTACTATAAAAAGTTATGACTTAATTAAATTAATCAATATTATGATAGGCATGACTTTTCAGCTTTATTATTATTAATAATTAGTTCTTTCCAGAAACCATTTTTTTTTACACTGACTTGGACAACAAATAATATATATGTTGCATCAGATAAATCATCTGTTACAATAGATATATCATGATTTGCAATAAATAGATAACCTATTGCATCAGATAATATATCTGTTGCAACATATAATATATATTTTTTTTAAAAAATATATTATCCTCATGACATCCAAATTTTCTGACTTTTAAATTATATAAATTAATAAAGCAGATTTAAAGTCACAACTGTTCACCTCCATTTATTAATGACATTCTTGATTACTGTAAAAAGTTATGACTTAATTAAATTAATCAATATTATGATAGGTCATGACTTTTCAGCTTTAAGTTTAGCTTTATAATTATTAAAATAATTAGTTCTTTCCAGCAACCGTTTATTTTTTACACTAAGTTGCACAATAGATTATATATCTGTTGCATCAAATAAATCATCTATTACAATAGATACATCATCTGTTTCAACAAATAGTTCAACTGTTGCATCAGATAATATATCTGTTGCAACATATAATATATATATATATATAAATAAAATTATCTTCATGACATCTAAATTTTTTGACTTTTTAATTATATAAATTAATAAAGAAGATTTAAAAACAAGAATATTTCTGGTGAGTTCTTTACGGTTTAAATTGTGTTTATCATTTATTTCCTTATTTTTTTCTATGAAAAGAAATGACTTAATTAAATCAAGCTGGTAGTGACTTAATCTTTCCGTTTCTTTAATAACCATTTTTATTAATTGAGTTATGGCAACAGATTGTATATCTATTGCATCAAATAACCCATCTATTTCAACAGATATACCATCTGTTGCTATAAATCGATCATCTATTTAAGGAGCTTTTTTTGATTTCTTCTAACTGATTCATAAGTCGCAACAGATGAGGAATTTGATGCATCAGAAGCATTTTTTGTTTTTGTTTGTTTGTTGAATGTGTTTACACAAAAGTCACAGTCACGACTATTCATTAACTTTTTTCTTAAAAATCATATCATCATATATATATCTTAATTAAATTAATCCAATGTTGTGACTTTTTTTAAATTAAATAATC
>NC_061113.1:198681341-198694464 GCF_002878395.1 Capsicum annuum
TGTGACTTTTTTTAAATTAAATAATCTTTCTTTTACGATTATAATATCATTTAGTTCCTTATTATTTATTAACGAACCATTTTTAGGAGAATTTCTCATCATGACCGCATCCCTAACTCCAACCACCGACATATTTTGAATAGGAAATAAATAAAATGATAATTAAATATTGAAGAAGAATTAAAACTTCAAAATCGACCAAACCAAACCAAACCCAACATATACATGAATTTTTTTGAATTCCTTATAGGTAGATCGGATATAAAAAAGGGAAATACATACTCTAAAAGAAAGAAAAAACATAACCTAATTATTATTATTATTGTTATTATTATTATTATTATTATTATTATTATTATTATTATTATTATTACTATTATTATTGTCACCTGACAATTTTCATCCGGCAGCAGCAGGGCCTTCCTCAGCCTTGCTCGAAAGTCGGCCAAATCCCTCTGGAGTTCATCAAACTGCCTTTGAAATTCCCGCAAGGACTCGATATGAACCTTCTTGTACGAATTTGGATCTGACATACTAGTATTGTAAGTATAGTAGAATGAACGAGAGTGAGTGAGAGTGAGTGAGGAGGCCGGAGGGACCTATTTATAAAATGATTGAGAATTGGAAGGGACTGGACTTAGTCAAACAAAAAGCCACGACTGTTCACATCCCTTAAAAGGAAAAATTACACAAATCCCATATTTAAGATACCATATTACACAATATCCCTTAATGTTTTAAAAAATTACATAAAATCCTGGATTCATATTTACTAGTGATACATATGCTATATGTATCACTGCTTAACATATGTATCACTATTCGAAATTCCGGGATAAAATATAATTAGCAAACTATCCGGGATTTAATGCAATATAGCTAAAACTATCCGGAATTTATGTGTTGTGTGTGTTAATTAAATAATACTGCTGACTTAATTAATAAGTAAATTAGAAAAAAAAATGGATCTAAATACAACATTTTATATTTTTGTTGTATTTTCAAAAGATAAAGATTGGTAATCTGTTGCAAAATATATTCCACCCGTCAGATAGCTTACAATATATGGACAATCTGTTGCAACATATGGATATATCAGTTTACTTTTCCTTTAGCTGTGGCGTCTGTTGCAACTTGCTAGTCATTTGTTTATTCAATTTCATCGAGAACAATCGATTTTTCTAAACACTTCTTAGCCAAATTCAATTTTTGCTATTGGATTGCTTCTCTTTTTTTCTTTGCATTCTTCAATCAAACTAAATTTTTGCTATTGGATTGAGGGAAAAAATTGAATTTGGAGGCCAGCTTGAAGGATGCAAAGAAAAAAAGAGAAGCAGTCCAAGAGAAAAAATTGAGTTTGGACAAGAAGAGTTTAGAAAAATCTATTGCTCTCGATGAAATTGAATAAACAGATGATTAGCAAATTGAAATAGACGCCACAGCTGATGGAAAAACAAACTGATATATACATCTGTTGCAACAGATTGTCCATATGTTGTAAGTTATCTGACAGGTGAAATATATTTTGCAATAGATTACCAATCTGTTTCTTTCGAAAATACAACAAAAAGATAAAATGTTGTATTTAGATCCATTTTTTTAATTTACATATTAATAAAGTCACCAGTTTTATTTAAGTAACACACATAACACATAAATCCCAGATAGTTTGCGTCAGATGTGGAGTCTGTTGCGTCAAATATGAAGTCTGATGCAACAGATATGGAGTCTATTGGAATACATAGCAACCTTGCTGGTGGTTTGATTTGTTCCATCAATTGCTCCATCTATTGCAATATCAACAAAAGCATAAACTACAAACAACAAATAAAAAACATCAACTACAAAGAAAACAACAACATGTGTTCCAACAACATCATCAACTACAAAGAAGCATACATCCTATGTTTCAACACCATCAACAACAAGGGACGGACCCACATGGAGTCCTCCGGGTGCGCGAGCACAGACTGAACTCGTATCGAACTTTATATATGTATGTGGAAATAAAGAAAAAAATGTAAATAATCTAATCAGTGAGCACCCATAGTAAGAGTTGTTTGGTTAGCCTAGTTCTTGTTTATGGGTTCTTAAGGCTATTTATTTCTTTTGGTCTTGAGTTCTATTCCCACTCAGCACATATTTTTTAAATTTTGGTAACCAACTCTTCTCTTCTTATTCACTTTAAACTTTTTATTTTTTTCTCCCTTACTCCTTGTGTTGATTATTCGGACTCCACTATTTTTAAGATAAGAAGCACCCACCGTTTAAACCACACCACACCACAAGTTCCAACAATGCCAAACCCACCACCACCACCACACCACAAGTTCCAACAATGTTAGCCCCACCAACAACATCAATAACAACATCAACAACAAAGAAACAAATAAAATACATTAAAAAAATGATATTGCCAACAAGGCTTTTAAACTTCTCCCAACAGATGACTTTTTTTTGCATCTTATAATAAAAATTCTCGGTATGTTTATTCAACAATTAAAAGTTCCTTCAAATTTTTTAAATAAATATGATATGGGAAAATGATAATTAAATAAACAAAAATATGTAAATAAAGTTGCAAGAAGAAGACGAGAATGAAAGACCAATAGTGAATCATATCATACAATGTCAAAAGGGAGTCAAAATAGCAATTTCAGTTGAGGAATATAAGATATGGATATCGATCGGTTTAGATCCGAACAAAAATTTTTGAGAAAGAGAAAAGAAAAAAAGGCTGTGATAACCCTAAAGAGGATAGAAAGAAAAAAGATGAGAGATTTAGGGCTGAAGAAGAGGAGGGGAGAGATGAGATAATTCTAATTTCTAGATGTACTACCCTTAGTATTAAATGACTAAACAAAGTGTATTTATTCAAATTTATATTTACAAAGCATAATTAATAAGGCTAATTTGGTAGTAAAATAAACCCCTAATTAATATTTTCTTTATGGGAGTGCCAAGTCAATATGAAAAGGAAGAAGTATTAGGGGTTTCAATATTCATTAATTAATATTCACTAATAATTTGATGGACACGGGGAAGAAAATGGGTGATATTATAAAGACAAGACAAGACTACTCAATGAGATTTTTGAGTTATCCACGAAAGATTTTTTACCGTCTTTAGTAGTACTACTACTTTATCTACTCAGACAGTAGCTTGCTTTAAAATTAAAAGAAAACAAAAATATTTTCAAACAGATATGTCGTCTGTTGCAACAGATTTAGATATCTGTTTGAGAAATCCCAACAGCTAAGTCATCTGTGACAACAAATGAAAATGTCATTTGATAACTAAATTAGAAATGTCATCTGTTACAACAGATATCAATATATGGTTGAAAATTTCCAACACCTCAGTCATCCGTCATAATAGATGCAAATGTCTTTTTGATAATTAAATAAGAAATGTCATCTGTTGTAACAGATATTGTTATCTATTTGAATTCTCCAACAACTCAGTTATTTGTTGCAACGAATTTCATTGCAATTGATTTAGGATGAACTAGGGATGAAAGAATGAGCTCCTCATTAACTTAATGTTAAGATTAATAATAGTACCTACATTGATCTAGGTGGAACGAGGAATGAATAAATGAGCTCACAGGGTCAATTATAAATCCAATTGAGTCGTTGCATTTGCATGGTGTTAGTATTGCGTTCATCCCGACTCGAGTCATTGATCGATCACTCTGAGTTGAAATATGTTCTCATTAACTTAATGTTAAGATTAATAATAGTACCTACATTGATCTAGGTGGAATTAGGGATGGATGAATGAGCACAAAGGGTCAACTACAACTTTAATTGAGTTTTTTGGCAATTGCATAATGAGACGGTACTGCATTCCTCCCGATAAGAGTCATCGGTCGATCACTCTGAGACGAACCAATTCTTACTACCTCGTATGTTCAACTAATACCTTAATTGAATAATCTGGAACTAGGGGTGAGTTCTTATAGGGTCAACTACAACTTTAATTGAGTCTTTTGGCAAATGCATGATGAGACGGGACTGCGTTCCTCCCGACAAGAGTCGTCGATCGATCACTCTGAGCCAAACCAATTTTTACTACCTCATATGTCCAAGTAATACCTTAATTGATTAATCCAGGACTAGGGGTGAGTTGTCATAATGTCAACTCCAATAGATGACAGCGCCTATTTGATAATTTACAACAGATGGGTAATCTATTGTGACATATGACTCAATTCATTTGATAATTTACAATAGATGGGTAAGTTTTTGCAACAGATGACTTAATCTATTTGATAGTTTACAACAGATGTGTAATATGTTACAACAGATTACATAATCTGTTTGATTTAATCCAACAGAAAAGACAACTATTGCAACAGGTTGAGCATTTGTTTATATATAATTCAATTGAGTACATATGCTAGACTAATACCTTAATTGAATGTGAGTTCTCATAGGGTCAACTACAACTTCAATTGAGTCTTTTGTTAATTGCATGATGAAATGGTACTGCGTTCCTTCCGACCAGAGTCGGCGATCGATCACTCTGAGCTGAACCGATTCTTACTACCTCATATGTTAGACTAATATCTTAATTCATTAATCTAGGACTATGGTACTAATACCTTAATTGAATAATCTGGGACTAGGGGTGAGTTCTCATAGGGTAAACTATCGATTAATCTAGGACTAGGGGTGAGTTCTCATAGAGCCAGCCACAACAGATGGCAGCGCATATTTGATAATTTACAATATATGGGTAATCTGTTGTGACATATGACAATCCATTTAATAATTTACAACAGATGGGTAATCAGTCGCAACAGATGACTTAATCTATTTGATAATTTACATTAGATTCATAATCTATTGTTACCTAATCTGATTGATAATTTACCACAGATGAGAAATCTGACGCAACATGTTGAACATTTATTTTTTTACAATTTCAATTGAGTTCATATGTTAGACTCCTAAATTGATTAATCTAAGACTAGGGGTGAGTTTTCACTAGGTCGCCTCCTAGAGTACTCGGTCAACTACAACTTCAATTATTTTTATATGATTTTAAAAATTACTCATATATTTTATGATTTTAAAAATAATTATGATCATTTCGGACCAAATTAACATTTTCAAAACTACTTATCATTCTTTTCAAAAATACAAATCAACCCATACAAATGTTTCATCATTTCAAATCTCGAAGTCCGGCTCTTTCTCTCTCATTCTCACTCAACAATAAAGTACAGACAACAACTAC
Source organism: Capsicum annuum (assembly GCF_002878395.1). Classification (NCBI taxonomy): domain Eukaryota; kingdom Viridiplantae; phylum Streptophyta; class Magnoliopsida; order Solanales; family Solanaceae; genus Capsicum; species Capsicum annuum. The sequence continues at coordinate 198,686,586 of NC_061113.1, forward strand.
TCAACAAATTTGCTTAACCCTCCACAACAGATCATTTTTCTTCTCATTTTCGATCACATAGGTGTTATTTTCGACATCATTCTTGTTTGTATCAGTCATTTTCTTTGTCTTCGTAGGCAACAGATTTCGAAAAGAGCTCTATATTTATTTATTTTTTCTAAAAAATAAGGGCTTTTAAGTTATTGATGAAAAATAAAACTTTTCGTTGTATTATCTTCGAGAATGGGTTTACAATTTTGAGTTTTGATGGTAAAATCATAGGAAGAACTCGAGAAATCCCTAGTTTCCATTGCAGTGTTCCGTTGACTATCATGGTATAGTTGGATGGTGTTAGTGTTGTTGGTGGTGGTGGTATTTATGGTCGTCGTGGTGGCATTGGTGGTGGCATTGGTTGGTGTGTTTGTGGTGGTGTCGGTATTCATGGTGTTTGTTTGTTTGGCATTGGTTGGTGGTGTTTGTGGTGGTGGCTATTGGTGTGTCGGTATTCGTGGTGTTTGTAATGTATTTTTAAAAATCTATGCATATATCAACTATAATGTAATTTTTATTTTTCTTTGTCTGTAGGTAAAACATGTCTACCAAAAAAAAGAAAGTGAAAGTGGATCAACGTCTGACCACTCATAAAAAAGGCTATAGTACAGAGGGATTCGGAGGAGCTTTCTGAATAATCTCAGTCAGGGAAAAGTGAAGCTGAGGAGAGATGTAAAAACACCGTTGAGGGAGCTAGACAATGGTCTGTAGATGGTGATGAAGAAAATAAAAGTGAGACAGAGGAGGAATTAGAGAGTCAGAAAGAGAAAGAGGACGACATTATATGGCTTTCCTCGGGCTTTCATGGTAAAATTAATCACTAATTTTACTCATCTATTAACTTATATTGAATATAGTTATTATGATTTTTTTTGCTTGCTTCCTGTTTACACTTTTTAGGCTTGGGCATTTGAAGTCATTCCTCCCCTCCGAAAGTAGTTAATGGATTATCCGGATGAGGTTTCTCATCCATGGATGTTTAGGTAGTTGGCTGCAAAGAGCAACACCAATAATAAGGAGGCTGGTCTATTTAAGCCTTCGGATGATGCAGTATGTCTTCTTCAAGTAAAATAATTCTACTCAAAGATAAGAAAAATATTGAACAAATCTTATATCTGGTGCATGAGATGTCAATTTGATGCACCAGATGGGACACCTATTATGACGGGTTATATCTTGCATCATATTACCCATCTGTGGCTTTGGTTCTCTGAACCCGACTCTTAAAAGATTAACCATATACTGCAAATTATGCAACAGATATTTAATCTGATAATATATCATTCATCTGTTGCAACGTACAGATCATCTGTTGTATAACAGATTACCCTTCTTGTGTAGCTATTGCAACAGATGATTTATATTTTGTATCAGATTATCCATGTGTTTCTCTGTTACTCTGAACCAGACTCAAATAGATTTTAACCATATACTGCAAACTATGCAACAGATGTTTTTTTTAAATGTAGCCCAACTGTGAAAATTATTATATTATATGATTTAAATGTATCTGTCTTTTTTTATAGGTTGTGCATCCATGGATCGTGCCTACTGAGGATGAGTCGGTGATGACTTCTTATATTACTCTTGGTCTTGTTGATACTATTGCAGACCCAATGGTGGAGTTAATAAAGAAGGAAGTGGCTGAATCAATAACCATGAGAAGAGCAATTAGGCAAGGTCAGCCTAATGTTGAGGCTCTTCATGACCAACCTTTTACTGAGGTAGATCCGGGTGCTTCTTCTGGTGGAGTTGTTGGTGTTGGTGGCAGGCATGTTGATGCTGCTACCAAAGAATAAATATGTTTGAAAACACCCCTTTTTGTTCTTACACAGGTCCCTCTCACCCTTCTTCACCCTCGTATTCTCATTGCGAATACGATGAGTGCAAGGACAGACAAGATAAACTCTTTGAAAAAATAGAGGCTATCTATAAAGCTATCGAGAAATTCAAATCCAAGAGGTGTGTCATACCATTCAAGAAGGTGAGGGAGCCACACACTCCTATAGCGTTGGTTAGGAGAAGGAAATGAGCAATTAGAGATGTACTCTCCGCTTGAAAATCAAAAGAAATTGCAATTTGTCCTTCTCCAAAAGCTGTTAAAGTTCAGGGGCCAGTCAAGAAGGTGAACATATACGCGAAACTTGGCGCCGAAGAGAAGAGGGATCTGCGATAGGCCAAGAATGCCAAGCCAGGTGCACCAGATTACCCCAAGCCCCATCCCCCCCCCCCCCCCCCAAGACTTTCAGACTATGACTGATATGCGTATACCGTACGAGGACAAGACAAGTTTACTTTTCCTAACCTAGACCTTCTAATCTACCCCATGAAGAAGAAGCTACGCAACAGATTTCACATCTGTTGCAACAGCTGGGTATACTGGTACAACTGGTTGTGGTTCTGTTGCAACTTATTATCCATCTATTGCATAAGTTCGTTGGATTATTGATTCAGAGAACCCTAGATAACAGATGGACCATCCGTTGCATCTTTACAATTACTAACCTATTTAAAAATTGACTTCTTATCTCACAGTATGTTGACATAAGTCTTTACCTCATGAGGAAAAGACAATTAACATACCGGGAAGCTTATGACGTTGCCGATAGGATAACGGACCTCGACTTCTGCAAGAAGCTCAAGAATAGGTATGATCAACTCAATGGAGAAGCATCAGACCTTAGTGTGGGACTTGATTTCCTAGTTCCTACGTTGGTCTTGGATGAAGAAGAAACGTTAAGATATGTTAGAGGAGACGGGCCAAATCCACACAACAAGTGCTGAACCGAGGCACAAAGGATTCTTACAGTCATTAGCATGAATGACATGCATTATCGAGCTGTTGAGATACTACTCGAGGAGGGAAAAATCAATGTTTATGACTCCAACATACCTTTTATCAATGATTTTGATCTTTTTCTCCTTATGGAGCCACGGATGGTGCTGTTGCAAATCTTGTTGAGAGAGAGTAAACTGATGAATCATTTGCCAAAGAAAGTGTTGATGAAGAAATCATGGGATTTTGAAGGTCGAAATAGGGGATGATTCTTCCAAAAGATGATGTCGCTAAAGCGAGCAGCTCGCATGCTCTTGCACACATCGAATGTTTGCTGACCAGCACAGAAATGGCTGAGCCAACGACTTTTTTGTGCGACAATGCTGTGGTAAACCTACAAGAAGTCTGAGCTTATGGGGTACTAACTGGACACTTGAAGCCTGTGTATATAGAAGAGCCTGTGAAATAGAAATTTCTAATTTCAAGCCACCCTTCACTTTATTACATGTACATGTAGTGACAATAATTTTTTTTTATGAAAGTTGAGTTTTTTATAATGCAATAGATTAGATTGTCAATCTGTTGCAACAGTGGGAAGACCTGTTTGAATAATCTAATAATCTAAGTCTAATTTGTTGCAACAGTGGGAAGACCTGTTTGATAATTTCTATGAATAATCTAATAATCTAAGTGTAATCTGTTGCAACAACGGGAAGACATGTTGATAATTTCCACAGATGACCTAAATTTTACAACATGTGCCTAAATCTTTTTGATATTTTCCAACAGTTACGCTTGAATATCCATGTGCTCGTCGATGATAAACCAGTAGCAAATACACATACCACCATGAAAATTTCAGCAATTAGGCTTCAATATCCATGAGCCCAACAACACTAAACTAGTAGCAATAACGACAATAATGTAGTATCTTCTTGCTCGATTTTGTTTCTCTTCAGAAGCCTTGACTTTGTTCAACAAATCCCTGATTACACGATTTACTTGTGAAGGGTGTCGTTCTTCATACTAATCAAAGTAATCGTATCCACCCAATTTCTATAAAAAAGAGAACACAATTATAAAATAATTACAAGTCAATAATTAATCAATTAATTAAATAAAAAAATATTACCTTTGAAATCTTACAAGTAAAAAACCTACGATCCAGATTTTGTTGAGTCCAAGAAGTCTTTAACAAAGCTTCATGACAACACTTACAATATCAAAAATCTTTATCACAAAAAATAATGGAAGATGCGCTCGACATTGTAAAGCTCAGTTGGAAAAAAATGAAAGTAATAATTTGAAGAATTTGGATAGATAAAAGAAGATGACGATGAAAAAGAAGATTTGGGAATTTAGGATTAAATTTTAGGAGGAAGATTAATGTATAAGACAATAGGGGGAAAAAATAATCGTTGGGGGCCAAGTGACGGCAAGTCAGCGAAATGTGCCAGGACGAACACTAACACATTTGATGCCTATTTTATTTTACGTCTTTAAAATGAACATGTCTACTTGATGCCTATTTTATTTTACATCTTTAAAATGAACATGTCTACTTGATGCCTATTTTATTTTAGGTATTTGAACTGAACACTGTCGATGGGTTGCGCCTTTTTTATTTCAATTCACTTTAACCTTTTTAAACGTACTGGAAATTTTTTATGTCCAACGAAAGTTGAATTTTTATACTGCAACAGATTCTCCATCCGTTGTAACAGTTATCCTACCTGTTCTGACATATAATTTATCTGTTGCAATAGGTTGGTCATCTGGTTCATTATCTCGATATTTTTATCTAAAGTCCATCTGTTGTAACAGTGGTAAGACATGTTTGATAAATTCTAATAGATAACCTACCTGTTGCAACATATGTATAAATCTGTTTGATTATTCCAATAGATGTGTTATCTGTTGCAACAGATAAAGTCCATCTGTTGTAACATATGTCTAAATCTGTTCTTTTTTTCCCAATAGATGTGTCATCTGTTGTATTATCTTGATGTTTTTATCTAAAGTCCATCTGTTGCAACAGCAAAAATACCTGTTTGATAAATTCCAATAGATCACCTACCTGTTGCAACATATGTCTAAATCTGTTTGAATTTTCCAATAGATGATCATCTGTTGCAATAGATACATTATCTCTTGCAATATTTGAATCTAGTATTCCTTTTTAATTAATAAGTTTAAATCTAAGGAATAAATAAAATTTGTAGACAAAATAAAATAAATCGAAGCCTTCATAAATTAGCTGAAATAAGTCAACGAATAAATAAAATGTAAAAAAATTATTATAGGTACAAATCTCAACAAATACATCAACAACAATTTAAGTATACTGCTAAGGATTGCTTTGACAGGCTCAAGCTATAAAGATCTACTCTGTATGGACAAGTTGTTCTTCATCCGGTGATATGGAATTCGGTTTTGCTCATCGTGGATCTTCATTGTCGTTTGCGTACAGTTTCTGCGCTTTCTGTTCTCTATATTTCCATAAAAAAAGTAGTATATTGTCAATGTTATTCAGCATTAGCTTCTTCTACATCCACCTGGAAAGCTAGAATTGGTCAATGCTAATCACGAAGATATAACAAAATGAAAAAGGATAACTCATCTCTTCTAGCAAATCAAACAAGTCTTCCTCCCATTTTAAATTTTTCCAAACATATTATATTTCTGTTGTAACAATGAATCAACTATTGGGACAAATTTCTACATGAAGAAGATCCTGTATGATAATTTCCAACGGATGAACCATCTGTTACAATATATGAATCATTTGTTGCAGTAAATAGGTCATCCGTTGGTACAAACAAAAGTTATATGAAGAGCTATTTGATTTGCTAAAATAGACGAGACATATGTTGCACCAAATAAAGTATCTAGTGTAACAGGTTAGTCAACTGTTGCAACAGATGTATATATCTGTTTGATAATTTTCAGCAGATGTGTCATCTACTGAAACAGATATGTGTCTATTTGTTTTGTCAGTTGGAAGACATATAATATATTCACCTTCTTCATCTCATGCTGCTCTCCTTTGGACATTGTACGTTGCTCAGTACAACACGCAGACAGGGGAGTTACAATTTTGCTTTTTTGGATGCCTGATAATGCCCTGGAAATCACTTTCCTTCTCCTCTTAGCCCTAATCTCTAATGGAGCGGATGGAAATAAAATCCTCTTTAATGGAATGAGATCCCTCTTAGATGTCAATTCCTTTACAGAAGCAGTTAATGCATTAATAGCATTAATCACTATATCATGTTTCGTCTTGACATTTGCATGCAGAACATTCGCTGGGAGAGGAAAAATCTGTATAACCAGTATGATCATACTCATAATGGTTTGCTTTAAATACTATAAGAGGAGCATCATTAGCACCAATAGCAGCACCACTACCACCACCAACAGCTCCATCAACAACAACAAGCCCAACCTCTAAAATTATTTTTCTTGTAATGGTTGTTGCTCCAAACAATTCTATTTTTATTCTGTCGATGATCTTAGAGTCCAATAAAGTTTGCACAGACCGTAAAGTAAGAAAAAATAGCATCTTCAACTCTCGATTGGTCGGAACTAGCGATGGATGCACATTATAACATAAATCATTACATATATTAGAATGATGATTAGATCATTCAAAAAAATTAATTAAGAGAAAAAATAAATTATAATTATACTTACGGCATCCTTCGGGGGGTTGAATAGATCAAGAAATTTTACATTTTTATGAGTTTTGGCCGACAATCATCTCAAGATTCTTGGATAGGAAACTCCTTCCTGGTAGTTCACTTGTTGTCTCAAATAAGGAATAGCTTCAAACGCCCAAGCCTATAAAATAACGCCAATAAATCAAAACCATTATTGAGCCAAAAAAAATGAATAATATCATAATAGAAGAAATAAGCATTTACCATGAAAGCCCATGGAAAGCCATATAAGTTGACTGTCTTTGGCGCTAACGGAGTCAACAAATATTTGACAGTCATTTTGAAGCTTTCATACCCCTATAGATAGCTATTAAACTCCTTAAGATCCTCGGAGATATTTATTAAACTGAGGCTTATGTTGTTGTTGATGTCTCTCGCCCAAAGAATATTATGTACAAACCAAACAAGCACAATGACTACTTGTGCTTCTTTGAAAGTCCTTTACCTTTCAACACTTCTATCAAATTTTTGTTTTTAAAGCTTCGACCAACAATGGACACCAGGTCATCACGATCACACAACTTGCCTTTGCCTTTTTTGGGTGTGCGGGGTACTTTTTTTTGGGGTTAGAATAGGTATAACTTGAGAAGAAGGATAACATTTTAGTCCAGTAACTATTACAAACTCCTTCCAACCAAAGCAAACAGGCATGCCACAATAATTTATCCACAACTTATCCATCTTATCTTTGTTTTCATACATAAACCTACGCTTAAGAAGTTCATATACCATTTTCATTTGGAAACGAGCATTGTTGTCCTCCGACAAATCAAGATATTTCCCAAAGCAGTTGTCCCTGAAATAAGCATCCAATTTTTATTCTCGAAGTATTTTCTTGAAGGCCTCAAAATATTTTCCCATGGTTGACTTAACCACAAAATCACCCGTTAAATCTTCTTCCTCCTCTTCTTCCTCCTCTTCTTCCTCCTCTTCTTCTTCTTCTTCCTCTTCCTCTTCCTCTTCTTCTTCCTCTTCTTCCTCCTCTTTTCCTTCCTCTTCTTCTCCCTCTTCTTCTTCTTCCTCTTTCTCTTTCTCTTCTTCTTCTTCTTCTTCTTCCTCTTCTTCCATCTCTTCCTCTTCCTCTTCCTCTTCCTCTTCCTCTTCCTCTTCTTCTTTCTCTTCCTCTTTCTCTTTCTCTTATTCTTTTTTTTCTTCTTCCTCTTCTTATTATTCCTCTTCTTCTTTCTATTCTTCCTTCTCTTCTTCCTTCTCTTCTTCTTCCTCCTCTTTTTCTACCTCCTTTCTTCCTCCTCCTCTTTCTCCTCTTACTCTTCCTCTTTCTCCTCCCCCTCTTCTTCCTCTTTTTCCTCTTATTCCTCCCCCTCCTCTTTTTCCTCTTCCTCTTTCTCCTCTT